>NC_068314.1:6786786-6921786 GCF_025860055.1 Xyrauchen texanus
CCCAACATGGGCAAAAAAAAAAAAAGAAGATGGAATTGATTTGACAGTCCTGTTCTGAATTATTGTTTCCTTTCTGGAAAGATAAGGATTAACTTTGGATTTCGCCATCACACCAAGAGTTACTTTTCTCTGTCCTTTAGAAGCATCGCAGTTTTGATGTAACCTGTCAATACATGCAGAAATATGTGTATACTTAAAGCATTTTAACTGCACTGAGTCTAAAAAAATCATTTGATTTGAAAATCACTGATATTGAAAAGTTGGCAATTTCCTTCATTGCATTTTAAGAATGTTTAACTGAGTTTAACTTAGAAAGAGGAAATCATAAAATCTATTAGCGTTATTCGCATACACATACTGCTCAAGCACAATATCATCATAATTACCACATCATTCAATCTTCTTTTCAAAACTACAATTTTGTAAAAAAAAAAATTACTTTACTCTTACAAATTACAAGTTATTTTTTTATTGCTCATTTTTTATTTTGCTTCTAAGTTTTGATGCATAATTTTGGGTCAACTTCTGTTCTTTATAAATTAACATGACTTGACCTAACTCAACTAATTAATTGTAGTAATTACAATGATCTAGCTCAATTATTATGTTAATAAACATGCACAGAATTGGGATCTTTCTCATTTAATTTAAGGATATTAAATATCGAATTACATTAATTTCTTCAAACTTCAACTGAACTATGAATTGAATTCATGCTCATCTCTTGGATTTGTAGGATTACACTGGAATAAATCCCTTTTCTGTAGAATAAAATCTGAGCGAAGCTTTATCTAGCCACTGTGAACTTACAACTTACAATGCAGTTTTAATGCATTTCATTCCTGTACAACCTGCATTCTAAAAAGAGATTGACACCTTCAGAGTTCAAATACAAACCTTACTTTAGGTTATTGCCAAAAAATTTTAGAAACAGAATAATGTATTTTTTTTTCTGCAAGTGTAGTGATATTGATTGCCTTCCAGCCATAAGCAAGTTGAATGTGAAATTAATTTAGTGTCTTATTGTGGTTATTGCTCTCGGCATGGGAAAAATATAAAATGAAAAGTATAAAATAAACCAAATGTTACATTTTTTTTGGTTTAGTCATTAATTTAGACTTGTCATGCAATGTTTTAACAATGTTTTGCTATAATTCTAATACTGTATCACTTTAATTTGTTGCAGGGGGCAAAAAGAAAAAGCCTCCACATGGAATTTTGTTTCGCATCTGTTGTAACATGATACAGTATATTCCATAGTATTCTACTCTATTTGTAACTAGTTTGAATTTAGACAATGTTGTGACCATTTTAATTAAGTATTTGTCATAAATGGACAATATGTTATACTGTTATACCCTGTTATACTGTATTAGCCCTAATAAATGTATAAAATCAGCCCTGAAAATCCATTCTAGAGGGTTGTACGTATTTTCTGTGTTTCTGCCAATATGATCCATATTTGAACTCTACAATAGAAGATGCACAACATTTCTTACTGCACAAAATATCACGTGGATGCTTTATAAGCTTTTCAAACTCTTTCCTGCCTAATATTGCATTTGCACAAAAGCTACTTTTAGGGCAAGTCAAATGTTTGTTGACAAAGATTTTCAAATCACTTTTGTGCAGGTTAATGGAGCAATTTAACAAAACACCAAACGCATCAGCAGTTACATGCCGAACAGTGTAGGATTAAAGCACACAGAGTTATTTTGAATTTCAAACATCCATTTACGTGCCTCATATATGTTCCTTGTTTTCTTTTGTCATTGCAGCTTCAGACCAAACGTCTGCCAAGATGTCTTTGAAGGACTCGAATTTTAAATTAAAGATGAAAGTGCAAGATTTATTGTTTTTTTTTTCTTATCTAGTCTAGTCGTTCCAAACATTTGCCTTTTTCAAATGTAAAATGAATGTTTTCATAGCAAATTAAAATACATGATCGAAATGACAATTTGAGTGAAAAGCTAAATGACATTTTTTTTTACATTTATTTGATTATTTCATGTAATTTTTTGGTTTAATGGCAACATGCATGCGCTGAAGCTGGCATGGATTTCACAAGTTTGTGCAAAACTTGATGATCCATGTAAACTCAGCAAGATTTGAGAATGTTCCAAAGATCATCTTGTGTGCTTCAATGGAAGCAAGGATATCTGACCTTCTCAACAAATTTGCCTAAATCTGATCATTGACCTGGAAATACAGCAGAATTTTACACTTAATTTATGTCATAACATTTCTTAAAAAACTCAAACTTTCTATTTATTTCCATGTTTAAATTAGAAAATGGTAATTTGCATTTCAATGTTCCAAAGACATTTGGGCCCAACTGTATTCTCTGTTTTACTCCTTGTTTCGCCAGTACTCTTGTCTAGAGTCATTTCAGACTACCTTTCTCTCCCTCGCTCACCTCAGCAGTCTTTCCACCATATTGAACTGTTTGTGACAGTGACCGGAGAGGCAGAAATAGCACGCAAACCGTGTGCTCACTTAGTGTGTCTGAGCGGAACATTCGTGTCAAGCTGCAGTCTCCATCACACGCAAACTCTCTCTAAGGCATGATTCTCCGAGATGGGAAACATGCTATTGCTGGAACGCGGGAAAATAACCACGTATCCAGAGGCTGGAAGAGGTCAAAAGGTCAGAAGTGGTACTGTCCTCATAGTAAACAAGTGTGATATGACAGCATAAGAGATCAACAGTGAGGGATTCCAATTCTTCACTTGCTTGAAAGTAATGAATGGGGTTGGTGGACTGATCATTTCTATAAAAAACAAATTGCTGTATATTTTAAAAGGATTTCGTTTTCCTAAATGTTGTTAATTTATTCTTAAGTAGTTTTTTCTTCTTATATCACACACAAAAAAAAAAAAAAAAACAGTAAATATTTTAAGCTTTACGCATTTCAATTTCAGATCAAAATCCAATCAAATTCTGTTGAGTAATCTTAATAAAATAAAAAGCCTAATATTTTAAGTTTTATTAAATGTAATTTTGTTAAAAATGACACTTCAATTTGATGGAATTTTGTTATGAAAATAAAACGGGTAAATCTTAAAAATAGGCTTAAATATTTGTTTTGAGTGCAACTCATTAATATTCATAGGCATTTGTATGTAAATTGTGGTTCTGATTCACATACACTTTGGATGTTTGGACAGGCACAGACACATACAATATTAATTTACTGACAGCATCTAAAACATAAACATTTATATAAGCACAAATGTTTTTGAATCCTTTGAGGTTTATAGAATATTCAATTAAAGGAATTAATTCATTAATTTATATTAAATTAGAATAATTAGATATGTTAATTACAGTAAATATTGAATGAGGTTTTGTTAGTTTGTTTTGCCTCCATCTATGGCTATTTTCATGGCGAAAACCAGGTTTAAATGTAAAAACGGGTAATACAACTACATACGATGATTAAGATCAATTTTTTATAAAAACTCTCAAATTTATTCTGGACTCACTTTTTTTTTTTTTTTTTTTAAATACTTCAAGGGTGTCAGCAGAATAAAACTTTGCAGAGGACTAGAAATACCCCCAAAAAATATGCCTGACAGATAATAGACTATCAAAGGAGATTAATTAAATAAAGATGCTGTCAATACTTGAATACTGCACATGTCAGTGTCTATCCACATGTAACATTATATACTCATTACATACCTACAAATGAGATCAGCCTACTTTTATAATCATAAGTAGATTTGGTTTCTTCAACAGAGTGTTAAACCATCATTAAACCAATGTAAATCTCTATCTGTCGAACTGTACAGTGGTACACTGAACTGTAGTTAATTGATAAAGTGGGTCAATACTAGTTTAGCATATTGCAATAATGTTTGTTAAAGTTATTAATGAAAGTTACAATAAAGTCAGTGTTACCAAGAAAATCTGGAAGTTTTTTAGGGGGTCCCTTGATATGGCTAAGAGTGCTAGGTTGGAAAAGTTTGGCAATCCTGTTCTAGACGCATTACACAAATACATAACACTGAAATAATATAACTTAAGCTTCTATTCATTAACATTATTAAAGTATTAGGTATCATGAACTAACAATGAACAATTGCATTTATTTATCTTGGTTAATGTAACTTCAAAATATACAATTGTACAATGTTAGTTCACATTAGTTAATAATGCATTAATATTAACCAATGCAATTTTAATAATACAGTATGTTAGTTTATGTAGAAATTAAATAATAAGTGCTGTAAAAAGTATTGCTCATTGTTAGTTCATCTTAACTAATGATATTATGCTATTTAAATAAACAAAATGACAGATATATAAAAAATGCCAAATACTGCAAACAATACAGCACTGCAGGTTGTGTTCATGGTCAGCAATAATATATGATGCATGTACTGTATATTCAATAAAAAATTTGAGTACATGATTGCACCGATGAGTTCCTACATAATTAAGAAAAGATAATTCTCTCTCTTTTTTTTATTTGATTAAACATATTATGATCCTTATATTTCTGCAACACTTCTCTTTTAGGCAATCTAATGCTCAAAATATTATTTGTTACTTTAAAATATGTAGCCAGTGATGTGATCTGTTTCCAAAATTCACCTTGAGCATACAAGTGTATGTTATCACACAGATCGCAAAGCATAATTCTAAATTCATGATGTTATCACTCCAATCACAATGACAGATCCGAAACAGTAACGGACTGGCCCACACACACACACACACACATGTTGTGTTTCCATGTTTTATGGGGACTTTCCATAGACATAATGGTTTTTCTACTGTACAAACTTTATATTCTATCCCCTAAACCTAACCCTACCCCTAAACCTAACCCTCACAGAAAACTTTCTGCATTTTTACATTTTCAAAAAACATAATTTAGTATGATTTATAAGCTGTTTTCCTCATGGGGACCGACAAAATATCCCCACAAGGTCAAAAATTTCGGGTTTTACTATCCTTATGGGGACATTTGGTCCCCACAAAGTGATAAATACACGCTCACACATACACACACACACACACATACACACACACTTGTGTTCATATTTGCAGAAAAAAGATTTTCTGCAAGTTTCTACTGATCCTGAGGCACGCACTCACATTCACATGCATGTCCATCTCGAATGAAGTATTCTTGTCTTTCGCACTGATACAAAGAAGTAATATAGATTAAATCATCGAACATAGGGGAGATCGGGGCTAGTTGTCACACTTTTTATTCCAGTGAATATTTTTAATCATAGATTAAAAAATAAAAAAAGAGAAAAAAAACGTAATTTGTTTATAGACAAATACTACACCTTAAAGTCTTGGCTACAAAACATCTAAAGAATATTTCCATCATTACAAACCAGGAAAAAAATTTACAGTTGATTTAACACGTTTTTAACTTTTGTGACAACATGCCCCAATAGCAGGGCATATTGTCGAAGTATATGGGATTGGCTGTTGCAATGGAACCTGCCAATAAACAACCTATTGTATTCTTTTCAGCAAGACTAAAGCAGAAAACCATTCCTAAAACCACAAAATAATAATAATAATAAAAATCAAACTACTAATATTTTGTAATAAATCAATTGTATAAAATTACAGCATTTATAAAACACATGTCCAAACTAACACTTATGAAATCTACCTTTGTCCTGACAACACAATTCAAGGTAACGGTTCAAATCTATCTTCATTACATAATTGATCCTTGCCTTAATGTATTGTGTAAGTGATTTTTATTGTGCTTACTTGTTTACCCAACAGCTATTTATTCAGTTATATTTAAATTTCCGAAGACAGAACTGGAGTTTGCAAGACAGAATTAACAAAAATGTCTTAATTTAAGATAGTTTTGAACAAGACGTTTGAAACCAACATTTAAAACCGCTGCTTGAGAAATCACAATTGGACTTTTGACTCAAAACATTTAGTTACTGAGATATAGCCCTTCTGTCAACTTCCCTCTGTGACAACTATCCCCACATGCCCCTAAAATGCATCACTTTGTTGTACTGTCAACTGTAGGCAAGACAGCAATAATGCATGGCCATATCATGCCAACAGACACACACTTACCTTCATTAGCAGTTCCCCTGGACCCCAGTACCTGCATTGATATAGTCCACACTAAAAGGGGCACGAGCCCCGGATCTGATGCCATCGTGCGACTGTGGACCCGGAGCGCGGGGAGAAATCTCTCTCTCTTTCTCTCCCTCTGTCTCTCTCTCCCTCTCCCTCGCACGCTCGCTCTCCTGCACTGTCTGCCAGGGTAGAAGTGGAGCTGCAGTCTCATTCAGGAACTGCTTTCAAAACTGCCTGCTTTCACTTGGACACATGCAACACCACCAGGCGCTGCGCGGGGGCGTGTTCAGCGCTGCCTGTCAGATGGAGAAGCCAATCAGAATGTTTTGAATATGCACAAGTCTTACATTGAATCCACAACACGTCCTACATGTCTGGTCTGGAGCCACATTCCTATGCATGCATTTAGATGAATAATTTGATTAATGTTGTGTTTGGGAAGCTGTGTTTTTATTTGATTGGATATCTGGTTCTACATCATAAAGAAATTACTTTTGTTTACAGAAAATAAATAAATAATGCAATAAGTCTTTTGTTTAAGGTGATTCAAAGAATAGTTCGACCAAAAATGAAAATGCTCTCATCATTTACTCATAGTCATGTCATCCCAGATGTGTATGACTTTCTTTCTTCTGCAGAACACAAATTAAGATTTTTAGGAGACTATATCAACTCTGTAGGTCCATACAAGATAAGTGAATGGGTGCCAACATTTTGAAGCTCCAAAAACCACATAAAGGCAGCATTAAAGTAATCCATGTGACTCCAGTGGTTAAATCCAAATCTTCAGAAGTGATATGATAGGTGTGGGTGATGAACAGCTCAAAATGTAAGTCTACTTTTGCTAGAAATTCAGCTCCATGCCCAGTAGGGGGCGTATGCATTAATAATGTGAATCACCAAAAACACCAGAAGGAGAATGTGAAAGTTAAAGTGGAGATTGACTGAGTAGGTAGGAACATTTATAGAAAAAATGGACTAAAATATTGATATGTTTCTCACCCACACGTATCATATCACTTCTGGAGACATTTATTTAACCACTGGACCACTTTGTTGTCCATACGTCTTTTATTCATTTGAGAGTTTAAGGGAAGATTATCAGTGACTAATGACTAAAAGTTCAGTTTGTTTGTTTGTCGCACAAAGCTTTCGTGTGACATTAGGCGACCCTGGATTTACCGTATTGCGACACTGCACTTTTTGTAAATTTAATGCTCAACAATATTTGGAATTCAGCCTGATCTCGTGAAAATTAGGTGACTGTTAGACATTTTTGCTAAATGACATCACTCGGTCCTGTAGTCCCGAGGTAAAATGTCCACTGTGTGGCGCTAAAAGCAAGTAGAATTTTCTCCCAAACAGATTTTTAAGATCTATCGAGTTTTCAGTTAACAAAACGTACCTCCCTACCTAACCTAAAGTGTCATAAAAAGCAAATGTGAAGTAATTTTGTGGTGCTTCTAGGGCACTTTCGGCACACTTGTCGACTCGCATGCTCTTCAGGACACCTTACTCCCATCATTTGAATCTTATCTGCAATCAGTTGAGCTACTGATTGCACCTGAACAAGCTAGTAAATGTAATTGGTTGTGTAATGCAAACATTAAAATATGTCGCCTTACAAGTCATGCGCAATAGTGAAAGAGTTTAGATGACAAAAGACAGCATTGTGTGAGGAACAAGTGGTTATGAACTAAAAATCTGTCATTTTAATTGTAATTTGTGTAAAAGTAAATAAAATAATTGTCGTTGTACCACCTGTTGTGTTCATTTCATCAGGAAACTTCCGCGATATGAACAAGAAGCCACATAAAAATCAGATTGCAAAAATGTAGGTAGGCCCTACATTAACACTGTTTGGATTACTGAATGATAGTGTTGTAAAATATAAGCATTAGTAACAACTTTAACAATCTTGAAAATGTCATATTTTCTAAAGTGTACATTCAGTTTATCATATATTTGTATCAAATGTCCTTCACAGCATATTTTAGCAGATAAAAAAGCAAGGCATTCAATTTCAGATCAGTGTTGTTATTATTTGCGAATAATTTTCCACCTCGATCGCCATCACATGATGGATTTTCTGATAAAGTGCTGCCAGCACAGATGAAGTGATGTCTGCTATCGGGTTGTAGCTCATCTCTTCTAAGAGCATTTCTCATGGCAATATCTGATTCAGTTAGACGTCCAAACTTGAGTCGGTATTTGCTTTTCTCACATTGATTCAAATTAATCCATAAGAAATCTCCATTGCTCACAGCATGACACTTCTTGGTGTCACTGTCACCTGATAAAACTGCATCGACATGTTTTGCATCTAAGATCACTCATACGTTTCAACTGACATGGAAGAAATATTTTTTCCCCCCACATTGCGCCAAATGAACTATTTCTTTTTTTACTAGTAGTAACTAATAGTAAACATATTATTACTATTTCATACACATTATAACTTACTAATGATTTTTGTATAATTAATATGTATTGTTTATGCTTCAAAGGTTTTACTTTGCGGAATGACCGATTTCTTTCTTATGCCATCCTTGATACTGTGAATAATAATAATTTTCTAATAAGGCAACAAAAAAAGATTATATAGTCCTTAACCTATTGGTAGTTCATGTGATTTCAAGTGTGAAAATCAGTAAAAACAAATTGGACACACTTAAAAGCCTTTTATTCTAAAGGCTTATGCTTAAATGCCTAATGCTAATTTTTTTTTTTTTTTTTTTTTTTTCGAGAGAAATTAAATGTATAATATTTTTACCAACATTATATATATATTATATTATATTATTATTATTTTTATTTATTTTTTTATTATTATTATTTAGCAAGGTTTATGTTTTAAACAAGAAAGGGTTGTACTAATGGTGTAAGTTTTGTTGTAAATTTATTTATTTTATTTTTTTTAATTACATTTATGGGTCAGTGGCATGAAGCACATTTTTTTGTTCAGAAGACATTATAAATGCACAAAATATTACTTGAATACACCTCTTATATAATGAACAGATGAACATGTTTTCAATTTCTTAGTTCAAAGGCACTCGAGAGAAACCTGACCTCTGGTTTTTAGAATATACAGTATGTACTACATAATCCAGTATTATTTAGTGACTTGAGCAAAAACCCATCAGCACACATACTTTTTTACCCTTATAACAGCTTATAACATGTGTGAAAGTGTTTTACTCATGCCTTTTTATATTTCAACATCAAAACCAGAGAATAATAAGTCTCATGTAATCGCAGGTTTCTTACGTTGACTAAGCTTTTTGTATTAAGCATGCTTTTAGTACTTATGAGCGTCTTGCTCAGTGCCATGATCAGTGTCGTCTGGGAGAGGAGCAACTTTTCTGCTGCTGTGTTTCTGCATCACAAATCCACACATTTGCGCTGTGATATTGGCGTAAATAAAACAACATGTTTGATGTAATATTGCGCCGGGTTATGACAACTTTGGTGTCACAGGAGAGTTTCTGCAGCTCTCAATGTTGTGCTGCTTAGTTTTTATTACACTATGTGTTTGTTTACGTATCATATGATACATATAGTATTGTATCGTGGGTGTCGTATCGTACGATACAATACGATACGATACTTTTTTACACCCCTAATTTCTACGAACTTGAGATATCTGTTTTAAACTACATTTTCAAAAGATTTATAATTTGTATCACCTTAGACAACCTTATTAATCAATGACTCTTATTTTTCTCACTACATTGTCAAATAGTCTTTCCTTGTTTTAAGCATTAACCTCAGTAAATTTTGTTTGATTTCTTTGAAAAAAAGAAATAATGTCAGTCATTTCAAGTAACTCTACCTTGTTTAAAGGATGTTTAGATAGGTGTACTGGAAAACAAGTCAAAAAACTAATTAATACTGATTAAGATTTTATTTAAAAAATAAATTGTTGCAAAGAATATATATATAATTAATACAGAATTTTGCATATGTGTGCTACTGTATACTGCTATCAGAATTCAGAACTGGGTTAATCTGTTTTAAAATAAACCCTGTAAAATGTGCAACTGTTTGTTAATGCTCTTAATTAAACTTTTTAAATAAGTGTTACCAGAAATGTAAGTCTCATTACTTTGCATATACAAACTGAGTTCTTCATCTTTGGTGTTGCAGCTGGCCAGGAGAAAGAGATAGAAGAGAGGAGAATAGAGGAAGAGAGAGGAGAGGAAAAAGAGGAGAGGCACGGAGGGAGATTCCAAGCCAAAGCCTGCCAATGTCTGAGAATACAGGGAAGATGTTGTGTTGGGTCACAGCTATCCCTGTTTACACCCCAGTGAACGACATGCCTACGTGTGAGAGGGCCAAGACATTTGGATGAGTCTATGATCCTCTGTTTACAACTCAAGGCCAAAAAGAAAATACAAGATCATATATTTTCCTATCTGATTACTATACATAGATACCTAGATCTTATTACATCTGTTGTCCCACTATTGTATAATTACATGTACATCTATTTGTTAAAAGCAAAAGTCCATTACAGGCAGTATATGTCCATTGAGTCTCCAGTGATCTGCCACTAGGCTACAGTGCTTGTCTATCTCAGCTGTGACATAACTGATGTCATAAATATTCATGAACACGTAAATTGATAGTGTATTAAAGGGATGGTTAACCCAAAAATCAACATTATATCATCATTTACTCACCCTTGTGATGTTCTAAACCTGTATTAGATTGATCTCTGATGAGAAACACAAAAACAGATATTTAGAAGAATGTCCAAGCTTCTTTTTTCATACAACAAAAGTAGATGATCATTGAATGTCAAGCTTCATTAAAGCACTATAAATGTAGTATCATATTAGACTCACACTCTACTAAGGCTTAGCATAGCCTTCTAAAGCCATACAATAGATTTGTGTGAGAAACATACCACAATGTAAGCCGTTATTCAGTGATATTCTTGCCCTATGTCATAGTTCTAAAACATATTCACTGTTGTGATACACATTGCATATTATCAGACATCATTGTTCCTTAAGTGCCTTAAGCACAATGTCAGAAAAAAATTTGCAAAAATGTTTAATTTAGGGGTACAACAGCTCGTCACTGGGGCAGTAACCTCAAAGGTACACCCACTGTACCTTCTTTACACCTTAAGGTACTAATATGTACCAATCGAGACAGTTAAGGCACAGATGCATTCAGATTAACATGTAAAGGGTACAGTAGGTGTACCTCTGAGAGTACTGCCCCAGTGACAAGCTGTTGTACCCCTAAAGGTAAAATGACAAGCTGTTGTACCCCTAAAGTTAACATTTTTGCAATTTATTTTTAAACAATGACAGTGCAGTGTTAATTTTTTGGTTCTATATCTTTGAAATACATTTCTTTTGAAAGCAAAGGAATAAGTGTGAAAAAGAGATCAGTACATTTTAAGGACAGGTGACAAAATCAGACAGATTTCATCCTTTCAAATACATTTTTTAATGTGTTTACCCAAAGAATACCCAGACAGTTTTGTTTCATTAATCAGCTTTAACTGCCCTGGCCTTGGTAGGGCATTTTTATTAAAAAAATTTTAAGACACTAGTCTAACCATTCAATGAGTAGATATTTCTTTAGCTCTATAATTGCTAGTCTGCATGAGGAGAGCAGAGCAGTCCAGTCCAGTGATGGAGATAGAGGAAAAATCCACAGAGATAAAATAAACTGAGAATTTCAGGTTCTATCTGACACAATAGGATCAACATAATATCATTTTGCCAAAAAAAGTCAAGTTTTTATTTTATTACATTTTTTCATGAGATCAGGCTCAATTTATTAATTCTGGTACAGATTTCATTAACAATATCATTATTTTATTAATTTTGAGGATGAAAAATGGAAAATAATAGTTGATAAAATCATTTAAATGGATAGTTCACCCAAAAATGAAAATTCTCTCATAATTTACTCACCCTCATGCCATCCCAGATATGTATGACTTTCTTTCTTCGCTGAACACAATTTGTGATTTTTTGAAAAATTTCTCAGCTCTGTAGGTCCATACAATGCAAGTGAATGGGTGCCAACAATTTTATGCTTCAAAAAATACATAAAGGTATCATAAAATTATTCCATACGACTCCAGTGTTTTAATCCATGTCTTCTGAAGTGATATGATAGATTATGTGTGAGTGAGACACAGATAAATATTTAAGTCCTTTTTTAAGTCCTCTTGCTAGAAATTCTTCTCCCTGCAAAGAAGGGGGCAGTATGCATGAAGAATTTGAATCACCAAAAACACAAGAAGATGAATGTAAAAGTTAATGTGGAGATTGACTGTGCAGGAAGGAGAAATTATAGCAATAAAGGATTTAAATATTGATCTGTTTCTTACCCACACCTATTATACCACTTCAGAAGATATATATATATTTAACCCCTGGAGTTTGGAGCTTCAAAATGTTGGCACCCATTGACTTGCATTGTATGGACCAAAAGAGCTGAGAAATCATTTTAAAAATATTCATTTGAGTTCAGATGAAAGAAAGTCATACACATCTGGGATGGCATAAGGGTGAGTAAATGATAAGAGAATTTTCATTTTTTGGGTGAACTGTTCCTTTAAGATTTCAACAGAACAGTAATAACAAATCAGAAATAAATTTGAATATAGCTGTTCGGTCACAACATAAACTTTTTTGCAATTCTGTTTGGTGGAGTTAGTGGCCCAGAAACTACACAATTAGGCTTTAAGATGACTTCAATGCATTTATTTCATATTCTAAGAATATTTTATTACACCTTTTGATCCGCATTGGTGTAAAAATGCAGACATTCCAGAACTGTTAACGGAACTGAAAATCATAAAAATTATTTGTTTCGGTATTTATTCCAAAGTTCCAATCCTAGCCAGGACACAAAAAATATTTATGTGACAGGTATTCTCTGAGAGTGAGCGAGCAAGCAAGCAATATAACTTTTAATCAGTGTAAAGCATATGTCTCACAGCTCATAACTAAAAACGTCTCATTAAAATCTATGAATATTTCATTTAGCCCTTTGTTTTCAGGGAAATTGTTAATGGGACATCATTAAGCCGCAATCAACATTACAAACAGCGAGCATTTCTGGAGTATTGTGCGCTTTTGTGAAATGCAGTTGAGTTGAACTGAGAAGAAACTGAGAACTGATACCAAGCAATGATGGATCGTGTAGGTCAGACATGTCTTCCATCAATATCAACACCATCACCACAATATTAAGGTGCCTGAGGATGTCATTCTTTTTTGCTGAAATTATGCTTAAGCAATTGAAGCTTCCTCTGCCAAACATAGTGAGCATGGGCATCATTTACATGTGGGTCGGTGGGACATGTCCCTACCATTTTTTTCCTTTGCAAATTTTGTCCCGACCACTTTTTAAAATAGCTTTGATCTGGTATCTCATGCAGAAGAACATTGTTATAATAAGTGATGATCCAGCACTGGAGTTTTTTTTTTTTCAATGTTAAAATGAAAGCTCATTGCAGCTGGTATCAGTGACGTTGAGTGACAGCGGGTGGCGATGTTCTCTCATGCATCCAGATGCGTGCTCTATACTTGCTCCGCTGTTCTGCAGCTCGCGCTGCTTTCTAGTTAAATCGCAAAGCAAAATGCAAACAGATGTGCTCATGAAATACATCCACTAGCGTGCAGATGCAATCTTAATTTCTTAAATTATAAAGTTATATTAGGATAGATTAGAACAAGGAACTCCTTGTATTTGTCACGAACGCCGGTGAAGGCGCGTCCTCCCTCAGCCATCAGAGATCGCTTTCACCCGAATACTGATCATTTAAACTACATTTCCCTACTGCCCGCATACCTAGGTCTGATTAATCCCCAGCTGTTTTGTGTTACCCTGCCCTATTTAACCATGCCTGTTTAATCCTTCTTTGCAAAGTCTTGTTTACCAAGCAAGTTAAACTCTGTCTATTTCTCTAGTTCGTCTGTGTGCCAACTTCGCCTGTTACTTAGACCTTGCCCGTTT
This sequence comes from Xyrauchen texanus, assembly GCF_025860055.1. Classification (NCBI taxonomy): domain Eukaryota; kingdom Metazoa; phylum Chordata; class Actinopteri; order Cypriniformes; family Catostomidae; genus Xyrauchen; species Xyrauchen texanus. Next base: position 6,800,863 of record NC_068314.1, read on the forward strand.
GCAGCCTGCCTTGTTTACCTCTTGCCTGTCTCGTACCATGATTGTTTGCTGCCTGCCCAGACCCCTGCCTGTTCTAGTTACGCTATTGCCTGCCTGTTATATTCTCTGTTTGCCTGCCCAGACTCCTGCCTGTTCTAGTTACGCTATTGCCTGCCTGGTATATTCTCTGTTTGCCTGCCCACGACCTTGATTGTACGACTTGTGTTCTGCTATTCAATAAAGAACCGCAGATGGATCCCAACTTGCCTGAGTCTTCATTACAGAAGACTTCGCTGCCCATCGATCCAGCGGTGATCTCTCGCATGTCCGAGGAACTCTCCACGCAAGCGAGCATTCTGTCCGCACAGCAACATCAGCTCGGGCAGCTGACATCAGCCATTGAGGAGATAATGCGCGCCGTTCAAGCTTCGCGACATCCCATATCCGCGCCAGCACCCTCGCCCGCACCCGCGGTGGACCAAGCCAGCCTAGCGGCCGCGCCCACCTCTCCTCCGCAAACCGCGGCCAACCCCCGACTTGAACTCCCGGAGAAATTCGACGGAACACCCTCGAAGTGCAGGGGCTTTGTGATGCAGAGTTCCATCTTTCTGTCACAGCAACCGGCTCTATATCCGACTGACGAGAGCAAGATCCTCTTCGTCAGCTCAGTGCTGACGGGCAGAGCCCTCGACTGGGCGACCGCGATTTGGACGAACCAGGGTTATTCACAGTTCACCTTCGACTCATTCATGCATGGTTTGATTGAGGTGTTTGACCATCCAGAAGGCTGCAAGACCACTGGGGAACAGCTCCTGGCACTCCGCCAGGGTAATCGTTCAGCGTCCGACTATGCTCTCACTTTTCACACCCTCGCCACTCAAACCGGCTGGCTCGAGAGCACGCTCAAACTCCTCTTCTGCCAGGGGCTAAACTCGGAACTGCAGTCGGAGCTGGCATGTCGCGATGAGGGAGTTCCGTTGGACCAATTCATCTCGCTGGCGATCCGCGTGGACAACCTCATCCGCTCCAGACGACCAGCCAGGTGGTTCCTGCAACCCGCTACAGCGCCTCAACAGCATGCCGTCCCAGAACCCATGCAACTAGACCGTGCTCACCTGACCCAGGAAGAGAGAGAGCGCCGCCGCGCCCATCGCCTCTGCCTATACTGCAGTTTAGCCGGCCACCTCCTGGCCAACTGCCCGACGCGACTGTCCAAAACACAACGACCCGGGGTGAGTTTGTTGCTTTCCTCAACTCCAACCGGGACCAGCCTAGTGGTACCCATTAAGCTCCGTTGCCAGTCTTTTAGTGTAAGCGCCCACGCTATGGTTGATTCAGGAGCAGCGGGCAACTTCATTGATGCTAATTTCTGTAAGCTACATAACATATCCCTGATGGCCTGCTGTCCTCCCCTAACAGTGGCGGCACTAGGCGGACGTCCATTGGGCTCAGGTAAGGTGAGTCACACCACCACGACATCTTCCTGCAGGTGGGAGTGTTACACACTGAGACCATACGCTTCCACGTTGTAACTTCCCCCCACCATCCAGTCATCCTCGGTCTCCCCTGGCTCCGACTTCACAACCCACGCATCTCCTGGCGGGACAGCCAAATCGCGCAGTGGGGCTCCGAGTGCTCGGCAAAATGCTTGAGGACCATTCTTCCCACCACCGTGGGGACCACGAAGGTCCTGGGGTCGCCCGACCACTCCACCCAAATACCCCCTGCATATGCTGACTTGCGGGAGGCCTTCAGCAAGACCAAGGCATCCCAGCTCCCTCCTCACAGACCTTACGACTGCGCCATTGAGCTCAAGACAGGAGCCACTCCACCCCGAGGTCGTATCTTCCCCCTGTCTGTGACGTCGGCAATCGGGAGCTCCTGACCATGAAAGCTGCACTGGAGGAATGGCGCCACTGGCTGGAAGGTGCCAGACATCCATTCCAGGTCCTCACCGACCATCTAAACCTCGAATACCTCCGGTCCGCCAAGAGACTCAACCCCAGGCAGGCCCGGTGGGCATTGTTCTTCACCCGGTTCGATTTCACCATTTCTTACCTCCCAGGGTCTAAGAACATCAAAGCCGACTCCCTCTCTCGGCAGCACGAAGCCACCTCCCAAAGTCCCTCGGCTGAACCGATCATTCCCCCAGCACTGATTCTAGCTCCAGTCCAGTGGGATCTCATGTCTGACATTACCCAGGCCCACGCCTCAGCTCTGCCTCCACCCGAGTGTCCATTTGACCGGACCTTCATGCCCCCCAGTCTCCGGGAAAGGACGCTCCACTGGGTGCACGACTCCCCGAACTCTGGTCATCCCGGCATCTCCGCTACCACGCGACTTCTAAGGAACCGCTTCTGGTGGGAGACATTACCTGAAGACGCCGCCGACTTCGTTAAAGGATGCCACGCCTGCAACTCAACCAAATCCCCGAAACAAGCATTGCAGTAGACATTGCAGTAGACTTTGTCACCGACCTACCCAGCTCCCAAGGAAACACCACCATTCTCACGGTCATAGACCGGTTTTCTAAGGCTTGTCGCCTAATACCCCTACCCAAACTGCCCACAGCCCTTGAAACCGCTGAGCACCTGTTTCAGTACGTGTTCCGCTTCTACGGGCTGCCAGAGGACATTGTCTCCAACCGGGGGCCCCAGTTAACCTCCCGGGTATGGAAAGCTTTCTTCCGCCTCCTTGAAGTCAACCTAAGCTTTACTTCAGGATACCACCCCCAGTCCAATGGGCAGACGGAGAGACTCAACCAGGAGATCATCAGGTTCTTACGCACCTACTGCCACCACAACCAGTCTGACTGGAGCAGATTCCTTCCTTGGGCCGAATACGCCCAGAACTCCCTGCTCAAACCGTCTACCAACCTGACCCCCTTCCAGTGCATCCTGGGTTACCAACCCCCTCTTTTCCCTTGGTCCGGCGAACCCTCAGAGGTCCCGGCTGTAAACGACTGGCTTCAGCACAGTGAGGCAGTGTGGGAACAGGCCCACGTCCACCTACAATGGGCCATGAACCGCTCGAAGATACAAGCGGACCGCTGCCGCCGTCCCGGCCCTGATTACGCTCCAGGACAATGGGTTTGGCTTTCCACACGAGACCTCCGTCTCCGCCTACCTTGCAAGAAGCTCAGTCCTAGGTATGTGGGTCCCTTTAAGATTTTAAGAAAAATTAATCCAGTAACCTTCCGTTTACAACTCCCCACTAATTATCGTATCTCTCCAACTTTCCATGTCTCCCTATTGAAACCGGCCGACGATCCGAGGGCTGAAGAGGAGGTGACCCACGGCCCCCCCCCTAGTAGTGGGTGGCGAAGAAGCCTTCCTGGTGCGAAGTCTGCTTGACTCCAGGCGTCGCCGAGGTCAGCTCCAATACCTGGTGGAGTGGGAGGGGTATCAGGAGAGATCCTGGGTCGACGCCGGCGACATCTTCGACCCAAACCTCATCGCCGAGTTCCATCGGATCAACCCGGAGAGACCAGCCCCTCGACCTCGGGGAAGACCTCGACGCAGGTCACGTCTTCGCGTCAGGAGCCGCTCACGGGGGGGGGGGCTCTGTCACGAACGCCGGTGAAGGTGCCTCCTCCCTCAGCCATCAGAGATCGCCTTCACCCGAATACTGATCATTTAAACTACATTTCCCTACTGCCCGCATACCTAGGTCTGATTAATCCCCAGCTGTTTTGTGTTACCCTGCCCTATTTAACCATGCCTGTTTAATCCTTCTTTGCGAAGTCTTGTTAGCCCCGGCGACATTACCAAGCAAGTTAAACTCTGTCTATTTCTCTAGTTCTTCTGTGTGACAACATCGCCTGTTACTTAGACCTTGCCTGTTTGCTGCCTGCCCAGACTCCTGCCTGTTCTAGTTACGCTATTGCCTGCCTGGTATATTCTCTGTTTGCCTGCCCACGACCTTGCTTGTACGACTTGTGTTCTGCTATTCAATAAAGAACCGCAGATGGATCCCAACTTGCCTGAGTCTTCGTTACAGTATTAGAGGCGAAAACTTTACCATGAGAATCATTTTGTGTGAACTTATGCTTAATATCAAGTTAATTATGCAAAAAAAAATTAAGTGCTTGAATCAAGGCAAAAAGCATTCAAATATAACTGAAGAAGTAGATCTGCTCACTGATATATTATTCCCTTTTATTGATTAAAACAACAGCAATGATGAACAGACGATGATCATTTAGATCAGGGCTGGACTGGGAAGAGAAATCAGGATTTTACATGGCAACTGGTCCAAAACTTGTTGAGTTGGGGTGCTGAGCGGTGTTCGCTGTTCTTTTCTGCATATCGCGGTGCCATTTTGTGGTCTGTTATGCATAAGGCGGCGGCACATTTTAGTTTATCGCGGCCCAGTCGGCCCGTTTCACGGCCAGCTTGGTTCTGTGGCCAGTACAACCCTGATTGGCCCCAAAAATTTCGGTTGTTTTTAATTAATAAAAGGGAATAATATAACAGTGTACGGATTAGGGGTGTGCCCAAAGCCGAATACCTTATTCGGAACGGCACAAATAATGACTTCAAAATGAATAACGAATTAATCACAATAATAGACAAAATATTCAAAAGACTGATCGTCCAATGAGCACAGGCATAAAGCGATATTTTTAATAAACATATAGAAAATTACAGTCTGTGAAGCCAAAATTACTACAGTATTACAACAAATTCCAATGAAAAAGTAGAAACTATATTTTGCATAGAGTAAACGAAGGCTACTTTTTGGAACATTAAGACAATCTTTTGCATTTTTACATCAATTAAGCCATGTAAATGTTTCATCCCCAAATTCTCATTATCAGAATGCATGTGGGCATTTCTTTTTTTTAGTTTATTTATTTATTTTGTATTCATATATTCTCAAAGATGATTCTCAATAGCTTCTCATTAATGTCAGGGTTTCTCCTGCTTTGAAAAATTTAATTTGCTGATATTCATCTCACACTCGACTCTTTAAACACGCTAAATATGCTTCGCATGAGTGTGGTGCGAGCCATCACAGAACCTCTCATGCAAGTGATCCGCTCTGCTCTATCCCACTGTATTTCTGGATTGGCACGTGTCAACCCTCGAGGGCCTCCCTCAATATGTGAGCTCCAGAGATAGGATAGTGCAGATTGGATCCCTTGTGCAAGTCAGGATTCCCTCGATATTGCGGCGTAGACCTCAAACTTATGCAACCCATTTGAAATTTTAATTGTAATTTAATTTAATTGGTGATGGAAAATAGCTTATATTCAATTTAACCTTGAATGCAATAGAGAAATAATAACATTTTGAGCATGTGGAAGACTGTATACATCAGCAACCACCGAAGACCATTTTAATGTAATACGTTTTTTTAATCAGCATAAACAACAACTACTGCCACCATGATGTTTAAATACTTTACAGTTTATCAGAATCATATCATTCCATCCCATTTTGCATTACAGTAATGGAAATTGGATGCTTGATTGTCATAAAAAATATGTGAAAATAAAATAAAATTTAACAAATCATCATAGTCCAAAAAACAGACATGTGTGATTTACACGACACGAGCAGCACCAAACATGTTTGCAAAAGTAACGTCTAGGTTATATGGAGGCCCAAACCTGCATAAATAATAAATGAATAAATGTAATAATAAAAAAAAGAAAAAAGAAATAAATGTCTTGGTAAGACAAATATAATTCGTTTTTAATTAAATTTATTCCTGAATTTATTATTGTATGACTTTATTCCTTTATTATTTTTACATTTATTTTCAACTTTATTTGTATTCTTTTTAGCTTTTAATTATTTATTCATTTATTTAGCATATTTTTTTATTTATGTGTTAATTTATTTTTTATATTTATTTATTCCCACATATATTTATTTCCAAATTTATATATTTCCATATATATTTATTTATTTATACATGTATTTATTTTTACTTTTCTGTGTGCAACATGGAAATGAGGGAGGCGGTCCTTGCGGAGCTCCAGTGCATCATTGGATGAGAGCTCAATAGTACTTATCGGGAGCAGATGGACATCCCACCTTAGCACCCTTTGACTCGCACAGATTTTGAATATTCAGGGAACATTTTGCAGAGAGTTTAACAATCCAGGATGTGCTACGACATTCATACCGGCCTACAGCTCTCCTAAACTATCAATAAGCACCACTACTCTAAATGAAACAGTTATTTGATGCGTAGTTATCGACCTAATTCGCATGTCGCGCAACTCTCTAGATATATGCGAAGAGTCAGCTATAGATGTGTTTATTTTTTATTGCAGATGTATACATACATAAACGATCAGGGAAATTAAGCATGGTTGTATCTTTTACAATGAACAATCATAACAACAGAAATCTATATTATGGATTTGCAGACATCAAAATATGAAGTTATATACACAGAAAAAAAAGAAAAGCATAAGGTTAAATCATATCATTTATGAAACTTGCTCATTTTGTGGTTTTGTTGAAGAAACAGCTCATTTATTTTGTGATTGTAGTATAACCAATACATCTTGGATTGACTTAAGCTCTTATGTTTTTAGCCCCACAAATAGCTATAGTTTACATGTGATATGGCTATGACATAACATCACATCAAAACAAGTCAAGAGTAATCGAGCACAGGCTTCAATCTACAATAAGCCAATGGTAAACAGGACCCGCCCACATAATTATCATACAAGAGACAGAAATGTAAGAATAAATAAATTCCCATAAATGTGGGAATATTTAAATATAGAAATAAATACATGTGGGAATAAATAAATATAAAAATAAATGAATGCATAAATAAATAATAAAAAGCAAATGAAAGAATATTTTTTTTTTTAAAGAATAAAAATAAAAAGAGAAAATAATAAATAAAAAGATAAAATAATAAAAAAAGGAAAAAAGTCACACAAAAATAAATTCAGGAATAACTTTCATTAAAAACTAATTATATTTGTTTTATCAAGACATTTATTTCTTTATTTATTTTCTTATTATTACATTTATTTATTTATGTATTTATTTATTCGTTTTGCATGTTTTGTCCTCCATAAGGTTACGGATGTAACCTCCGTTTTCTGATGGAGGGAACGAGACGTTGTGTCGAAGAAGCGACACTAGGGGTCTCTCTTGAGCGCCGAATATACCTCTGATCTATGAAAAAGGCCAATGGGAATTAGGCAGACAGTATTTGCATACCCCGCCCCGGACATACGGGTATAAAAGTGGGCAAATACATCGACTTTATTCAGGAATTTTCTGAGGAGCCGGAATGGTCCGGCCACTACAGTGGCTCGGCTCAGCGGCGTGGCCGGGAGGACACAACGGCTTGTTCCCTCCATCAGGGAATGGAGGTTACATCCGTAACCTAGACGTTCCCCATCTGTCACTCACTTCGACGTTGTGTCGAATAAGCGACACTAGGGGTCCAGTTCAAATCACGCCATGCGCTGAGCCGTGTACGTGTACTGCGTGCCGTGGCTCCATGCTCGTCTCGGGACTCGAGTCTGAAGCCAGTGCTGAAGCGGTCTCATATGCATCAACCCCAGCGGCGCGACCGTTGCGGAGGATGCCATATGCCCCAGGAGCCTCTGGAAAAGTTTTAAAGGGACCGTTGCGCCTGGCCTGAAGATGGCGAGGCAGTCCAGCACTGACTACGCAGGCTCGTTGGTGAGACGTGCTAACATTGAGACTGAGTCTAACTCCATGCCGAGAAAAGAGATACTCTTAACCGGGGTGAGTTTGCTCTTTTCTCGGTTGACTTGAAGCCCCAAGCGGCTGAGGTGCCTGAGCACCTGGTCTCTGTGAGTGCATAGTAACTCTCGGGAGTGGGCCAGTATGAGCAAGTTGTCGAGGTAATTGAGTATGCGGATAACGGCTTCTCGGAGCGGGGCAAGAGCTGCCTCTGCAACTTTCGTGAAGACGCGAGGGGACAGAGACATGCCGAAGGGGAGGACTTTGTACTGATACGCCTGGCCGTTGAACGTGGACCGTAGGAAGGGTCAGTGTCGAGGCAGAATTGAGACGTGAAAGTATGCGTCCTTCAGGTCTACCGCTGCGAAACAATCTAGATGCCGGACGCAAGTTAGGATGTGTTTTTGCGTGAGCATTTGAACGAGAGTTTGTACAAGGCCCGGTTGAAAACACGCAGGTCCAAGATCGGTCGTAAGCCGCCGCCTTACTTGGGTACGATGAAGTAAGGGCTGTAGAAACCCTTCTTCATCTCTGTTGGAGGGACAGAGGGACTCTGTTGAGTAAAAGAGTAGCGATTTCCGCGAGCAGGGATTTGGCATGTTCACAGTGTACTGCGGAGAAGCGGACGCCCGTGAAGGGGGGCGGGGGCCTGGCAAACAGAATTGCGTAACCGAGTCGGATGGTCCGGGCCAGCCAGCATGACGGGTTGGGAAGTGAAAGCCACGCATCCAAGCTCCGTGCTAGGGGCACCAAGGGGGCGATTATTTTTGACGTACCCGGCGGGGCTTCGCAGCGGGGTGGAACAGGTAGTATGGCGTCGGGAGGCGCGAATGCGTCCCGAGGCTCTAGTGCTGAGAAAAAAGGTCCGCGTCCACTGTGCCGGGACTGTTGAGGTGTGGCAGCAGAGTGCCATGAGAACGGCATTTGCGAGCCAGGTGACCCAGAGACAAAGGAAATAGCTCTTTTATTGAGAATGTGGTTACTGCAGCCCCGTCTAGGGGGCAAATTAAATAAATCCAACATAAGATTCTCCTCCCGGCCCTCTACCTGCTCCGTAACGTCTTGGTCCCTGGATCGATTGCCTCAGGAGCGCTTGGGAGTCTTACGGGTCCTCGAGGGGGTCCGTGAGGCGGGGGGCATCGACTTCCTGCTGGGTGCTCAATGCGTGGGCTGAGAGCTGGGCCCGGGTTGAGGTGGAGCAGAGCGTTTCTTCGCCGCAGGAGGACGCCCTCGGCGAGCAGACGGGGCATGGCCCATGGCGGCAGGCTTGTGGCGGGGCAGAATATGTGAAATAGCCTCCGTCTGTTTCCTCACCATGGAGAACTGTTGGGTAAAGTCCTCGACGGTGTCACCAAAGAGGCCGAACTGGGAGACAGGGGCATTGAGGAGGCGCACTTTGTCGGCCTAACGCATCTCGACCAAGTTAAGCCACTGATGAGAAGGAGAAAGCCGCAGTAATGCGCCGTTAGTCGCCTAGTGTCGCTTCTTCGACACAACATCGAAGTGAGCGACAGACGGGGAATAACTGTTCTGAAACAGCTTTCCCAAACACTCAGCACGTCTTCCTTTGGTTGGCCAAACAGATAATTCCGCCCAAAATGAATGCTATTGGTTGAGATGCTTAGACAAACAGAGCACTTCAAATTGACTCTGCATTTTATAATGGGATATGATAATGTATTCTGTCACAGTTAGTAAGGAAGGAGCCAAATGCAGGAAGGAAGAATAGGGCATTTATTTAAATAAACAAATAAAAAACATAACTCTCATGAGGGAGAAGAATTAACAACCCAAAACAAAACAGAAACTAGACTGACTAAAACTGGAGACAGGAAACAGACCAGAACATGATGACACAGTTGCAACACAGCAAAACATCCAACCAAGACAGAATAAAGGAGAGAACATATAGGAGCTGGTAATTGTAGGCAGGTGCAGGTGGTGATGAGCTGGGTGGAGAAACAATTAGTTGCCCTGGCAACAGAGCTCACATTCTCCAAGTGGCACCAACAAAACACAAGAGGGAGAGAGAGGGAAACACAGACACAAACACCAACACACGACAAGACAGACAGACAGGAGGGGCTTTCCAGCCCAGACTGTGACAGTACCCAACCCACCCACTTACGAATGCTTCATGGCATCCAAACTGGGCAGGACAGGACAGAACAACCAAGGGTGGGAGGGTAGGGTCACTAGGAAGGTGACCAGGGCAGACTGGGTGGACTCTTCAGGAGCCAGGATAGGTAAGGGGATGGACAGGGAACCAGGGCAGACAGGGTGGACAATTGAGGAGCCAGGATAGGTCAGGAGGACGGCCTGAGAAACAGGACAGTGTGGGTGGAAACTTAGGGAACCAGGATAGTTTTGGCGGACAGTCAGGGAAACTAGGTGAGGGAATGGAAACCAACAAGGGATCAGACCTGACAATGAGGAAGGGAAAAGAAAGGAGTTTGGTACAGGATGGAACTAGAATGGGGCTTAGGTCAGGGAAAGTGGCAGGGCAAGTGGGAATTTGGGGAGAGGATGAGGGTGGTAATGAGTAGGGTGATCCTGGGTGGTAACTGGGTAATGGGAGATATCAGTGATGGCTGCTGGGCAGAGGGAAATGTCAGACATGTCTGCAGGACAGAGGGTGAGGTCAGATATGGCCACAGGACAGAGGATGAGGTCATTCATGGCCCCAGGACAGAGGGTGAGGTCAGACATGGCCACAAAACTGGGATCAGACTGGGCGGCAGCCACATGCAAAGTGTAAAGCTGGGCGGTGGGCGCTGGCAAAGGATCAGCCTGACCAAGGACGGTTGCTGGACAGGGATCAGACTGGATGTGGGTGGCCATTAGGCACTGAACAGAATGAGCAATAGATTGATAACTGGTGTCTGACAGGTGCTGGTTACTGGGCTGAGCAACAGACTGGTGGCTGTTGTCTGACGAGTGCAGGCTACTGGACTGAGCAACAGACTGGTGTCTGATGGGTGCTGGCCACTGGACTGGTCAACAGAATATTCGCTGGTGTCTGATGGGTGCTGGTTACTGGACTGAGCAAAAAGCTGGTCGATAACTACTATGGACTGGACAGGATCACAGGGGAATGAACAGCCTTGTCGAAGGTCACTGGGGGTTGGAAATGATCGTCGACGGTCACAGGGAACTGGACAGACTTATTGACAGCCACTGGGAATTGGACAGGCTCGTCGACAGCCTCAGGGAACTGGACAGACTCAATGACTACTGGAAACTGAACAGGCTCGTTGATGACTACAGGGAACAGGACAGGCTCGTCGACAGCCTCAGGAAACTGGACAGATTCGTTGACCATGGGGAACTGGACAGGCTGTGTGGTGACAGTCATTGTTGGGAGTGCTGGCAGCGACTGGGGAACAGCCTCCAATGCCAGGAACGCTGGCAGTGACAGGGGAACTGCCTCCATGGCTGGGAAAGCTGGCAGCAACTGGGGAAAGGCCTCCGTGGCTGGGAACGCTGGTAGCATCTGGTAAACGGCCTCCATGACAGGAAACACTGGCAGCTATTGGGGAACAGACTTCGTGGCCAGGTGTGCTGGCATTGACTGGGGAATTGACTTCATTCTCCTCCTCCACTTGGACGGTTGGAATCACTGCAGTGGAAATGGCAATATATTTATATATATATATATATATATATATATATATATATATATATATATATCATTATTTATTTTGGCTGTGAAATATTAACCAGACATATTCTTGACATATTTTGTGAAATTCAGGCACTGAATTTAACTCAAAAACTTTTTTTGCTTGTATCTCTTAAGCAAAAACCAACCATACTTCCTCTTTCATGTTAATGTGTTGTCATGCAGTACAGTCATCACAAACATGGCTTGTGTCTGCCTCGAGGTGTTTATTAAACTCCATCGCATTGTTGCGTGAGCAGCACAAGTGGGTACCTGATGTGCATGTGTGCTTGAAGAGTGTTCGGCAGAGCAGTTGGCACGGACCTTGAATTACCTGCCTGGCTACACCACGGCCTGCCATTTTGTGGCACTGTGTGCTGGCAGATGGTGTGGTTCACTACACAGGTCATGGAAGCAGAGTGGCTGCTATATATAAACCTGCAATGGCACGCAAATGCAATCTAATGAATTTACCTATTTATTAGAATAATTATTAAGTTGAATCTTGCTTCAAAGTAGAAGCTAGAAAAGCTCCTGTTTTTTGCTTATTTTGTTTCTTTTAACAAATAGTAGTTGTGCATTAATTAATCATGGCATGCACTGTTGTCTTATATCATTCATTGGCAGGACTTGTTTTTGTTTTTTTTGCCATTACATCATCACTATATGCACCCAGAAATGAAAACTCTGTCATTGTTTTCTCAATCATATGACTTTCTTCCTTCCATGGAACACAAAAGGTGGATTTCGAGGAATGTCCAGGTCACTATTTTCCAAATAATAAAAGTGAAATTGTGCTTGGTCTGTGAAGCTCTGAAACAACAACAACAACAACAAAAAAATCATAAAAGTAATCCATACCACTTGTGCGCAACATTCTAAGTATTTTGAAGCCATATGATAGCTTTGTATGAGGAACAGACTGAAGTTTAAGTCATTATAAACTTAAAAAATCATCTGTAAATCTTCGAGCAATCGAAGCAAACACGACATAAAAGGTTGTTGGCCATTGGCTGCTGGCTTCATATGCTGCTGATGCACAATTTTTGTAGTCTGTTTCAGAAATGTATTTGTCAGTGAATAATGACTAAAAGTAATAGTTCACCCAAAAAGGAAAATTCTCATAATTTACTCATCCTCATGCCATGCCAGAAGTGTTTGACCTTCTTTCTTCAGCTAAGCACGACTTTTAGAAGAATATCTCAGCTCTGAGGTCCAATCAATGCAAGTGAATGGTGACTAGAACTTAGAAGGTCCAAAAAGCACATAAAGGCAGCAAAAAAAGTAATCCATACAATTACAGTGGTTAAATCCATGTCTTCAGAAGGGATATGATAGGTGTGGGTAAGAAACAGATCAATATTTATGTCCTTTTTACTTTAAATCACCATTTTCACTTTCACATCCTTCAATAGTTTTTGGCAATTCACATTCTTCATGCATATCCTCACCTACTGGGCAGGGAAGAAACATAGATATGTTTACGAATCCTAGCTGAATCCATGTATTGTGGATTTATGTGAACAAAAGTGCTTCATCTTGGTCTTTTCCAGGTGTTTCAAAATGTTAACAGCGGCTGGAGGGCATGTGGCACCTTACAATGAAGATGGCAACCTTATGGTGACCAGTCTAGCAGATGGAGTGTTACGCTTGTTCTCATCAAAGGCTAATGTGACGTTTTAATCAAAACTCTTCTGAACTCCAGACCAAAAATACTGAGAGGACAGAATGGACAGGTCAAATTTAGTTCAAACAGTCACTCAAAGGCTTCCCAAAATTGCAGACAACTTCAAACGTATGGGCAAATCACTTTCTCTATGGCGGGATTCAGTGCCAATTTTAAGCTAATCACATTGGGAAGCCCTGCAGCTCTGCTAACCATGACGAAGTTACAAAATCATCAGAATTCTATGAAGTCTATGGCAGCCCATAGAACATACATGAAGGAAAGTTATGAAATTTCGCACATCGATAAGAGTACATTCTCAAATGTAACTGATCCAAACTGGGCTCTCTAACTCAAACCTCCTAGCACCACCAACTGTTCAAAATTTCACAGAAGTTTCGGCTTATAACTTTTTAACTGTATGGCCACGAAACAAACATGTATTTCCCCCTGATTCCTTGGCTTATGCAGAGTCAAAAATCATTATGAGTGGGCCTGGGTAGTTCAGTGAGTAAAGACGCTAACTACCACCCCTGGAGTCATGAGTTTGAATCCAGGGCGTGCTGAGTGACTCCAGCCAGGTCTCCTAAGCAACCAAATTGACCTGGTTGCTAGTGAGGGTAGAGTCACATGGGGTAACCTCCACGTGGTCACAATAATGTGGTTCGTTCTCAGTGGGGCACGTGGTGAGGTGTCTCTGCATTAACACGCTCAACAAGCCACGTGATAAGATGTGAGGATTGTCGTTCTCAGGTGTAGAGGATTGAGGCGAGTCACTACACCACCATGAGGACTTAGAGCGCATTGCGATTTGGGCATTCTATATTGGGGAGAAAAAATAATAATAATAATTCATTAAGAAACTCGCCCTGAGGGTGCCTATAAAGGTTGAGGCCAGCACCACCTTGTGGTCAAAAGATATAAAGAAATTAATTTCCGGGATCGTCCCGGTTATTGGCCATCTTTCCTGGAAACTTTTTATTCCATTCCTGGATGCAAAATGTCACAACATTTCAATATTTTCCCAACGTGTGTAAAATGAGCCGGATGAACATTTTAGCGCATGGCCATGAAAGCAGTAGGTTGAGAACATTAGCTGCCTCTGCGCTGAGTGCTACTTGAGCGACCACACTCAAGATCAGCAAACAATTTAAACAAGAGCAGCAGAAACTGAGAGTCGACCAAATAAAACGCTAGATATTATTCTGTTTGCCCACAAGTCTGTGAATACTGTATCTAGAATCTTGACTTATAGAGAACAAATGGTGATGCCTATGATGCCTATGGCGATGCCTGAGCTCAGAAACACAGAATTCAACATTTCTGAGAACATGCCAACCCGATCTCATGAAAATTCATACACAATTTACGAGTTGGCTATTTCGTATGGTCTCCCACGACGTTGTTCGCATAAATTCGTACGACTTCATCACGTGGAAATTCACGATGTCAAATGCGGAAGCGCGAGATCAATGCACGAGGCATTATGGACATACTTATTAATATTATGCCCTTACCCAAACCCCTTATCTAAGAAAGTAGTAGAGAGTGTAAACATGATGGGAATCTGTTGTGTGTGACAAAACCAAGTAATTGTCGCATATTAGATGGAAACAATGTCCAGCGACATCATTGGCTGTTGTGAAAGTCGTAGGAATTCAAACGAGTGCAGTTGCATGATATCTTACGAATTAGCCAAATTTAGAAAAGTCATATGAATCCTGAGAATTTCGCTGTGAGTGTGTGTTGTAACATGCAATGTCTTCCTAATAGGAGATTCAAAATAATGGTTGAGACAGATGAGGGGTTTTCAGTGGTCAATTCTTAAACCAGTATAATGAATGTTAATCATTTCTTAAAATTGTTAAATACATAATATTCATTTATGTTTATTACAAAGCAGGAATAAAAGAAAATGCATATGCTTTGCTTTGTTTGAGCTTTAGCAACTGCTATAGTTTATCTTAACATGAATGAATATTGATAGTAATATAAAATTAGGCTATATTGGATGTGGGACTGTTTATTTTGGTTGCTGTACTTGTAAAACACAAACGAATTAATTCGCGGAAGATTCAAGGATTTTTAAATTTGCTGAATGTTAAAGTTTAGTCTCAATCTCAGACAGCATGCCCATGGCTTGCTACTATAGGCAACTCTTATGAGAATGGAATGTACAAGTTTTATTTGTATTATTTAATTATTTTTTATTTTATTTATTTTTTTTATTTTTATTTATTATTATTATTATATTTGCTAATATTATTATTTTATTTGTGTGAATTAAATTTTATAACAAAATTATTTAATTCATTTTTAACATTAAATATAATAAAATTATTTTTTACATTTATTAATTTATTTAAACATACACAATTCATTTTATGAAATGTATATTTAATTATTATTTATGTTATTTTTTTTAGAATTGACGTTATTGTTTTAAAGAATTATACCATATGTATGCAGTAATTCCCATATCAAACAAGGAGTCAAATTATTATTTTCTTGTACAGTGCCAAGGGGGCAGGCTGTATCTTGGCAGTGCCATGGCGAATTGGCATGAAACTTTGTTATTGTTACCACACCCTGACAACATCATAGAACTTTGGTGACAGTGCCACCTATTGGTAAAAAAATTGTAAAATAAGCAATTCTACTTATGGTTATATGATTTTCTGAAACTCATAATCATTGATATCAAATCATAATTCTAAACAACGTTGTTGTGCTTGGCCCCGTAATTGCTGTTTGTAGCTATATTTGAATTTTGTTTTCATTCAATGAAAGTTAATAGTGACATTTGGTGCCTTTCTCTGCAAATGTTGATATATGTGATTCATTTGATTAATTAATTGGCATATGGTATAATGTGGTATAATGAAATCTTTTACTTTTAGTTTAAGTTTAAAATATCCATAAATCGTTTTTACATTTCTAAAGTTGTAAATATGCAAAAAAAAAAAAAAAAAAGAAAACATTTGCATTTTAGATGTTGTCACTAATTTCCATATTTTACATTTCAGCATCAATCTTTTATTTTTGTTCATTTCAGTGCTAAACGCTATTATGCTAAATTGCAGAGGTAGAACATCTCTTTTTGCATTCCAAGAAAGAAATCAAGTCATATGGTTTGAAACAACATGACGGTGAGAAAATAATGACAACATTTCTATTTTGGGTTGAACTATCCCTTTAATATTTTTCAATATCTCAAACATTAATTAATATCAACGCTTTTAATCCTCCATTTCTGCCAAGCCTCCATTTTTCCGCTTCTCATAATTTGTAATCAATAATCAAGGTGCAGAAAGCAATATGCTAATATGACTGTCAGCTCCCTTTTATTAATAAAAATGCTAATTTAAATGTAGTAATAATACACCATGAGTCACAGATCCAATGCAAAACATCTGTAGCTCTTATCAGCAATGACAGTTTGAGAACATCTGAAATTACATTAATTACATTCTTGGCAGGCAAATAACTTATTCGGAAATATGTGACTGTGATCAATGTGAGTCAAGTAAGTTAAGCCTTCTGCAAAAATAAAACACCTCTCTGCTCGCACATTACACACCATGCGTGATCTATGTGGACCGCATAGACAGTTTACAACCAGGTGATCTTATTAAGATGTCCTTAGCTCTTTCAAAGGGATAGTTCACCTGAAATAAAAATGTATGTTCTTTTTCCTTTCTTCTGTGAAACACAAAAGAAGATGTTAGACAGAATAGAAAAATGTGCAATGAACGGAACACAGAAAGTTATATGGTTTGGAATGATATGAGGGGGAGAAAATTATGACAGATTGTTCATGTTTTGGTGAAATATCCCTTTAAAGGCAGGAGAACTTAAGAGTACTTGTTTATTCAGGGTGGGGGGCAGTCTAGACTTTCTTGTCTTGTATTTGGATCACTTCCAAGGCCAGACAACACATTATGTTGAAAGTTTAAATCCATTTACATTTATTCACATGGCAGACGCTGGTTATTCAAAGATTGCATTCAAGGTATACATGCTCAAACTCATGACCTTGACATTAGTATCATGCTCTATCAATTGAGCTAAAGCTCAATACTCACATACGCAACATATTCACAAAAATCCATTTAATGGCATAATGGAACAGCCCCAAATAAAAAAAATACTTTATCTACATTTACAATAAGATTTTAATGGTGTTTAATGTTTATTCGGCCTATTCATTCATCATCATGTTTCATCCTAAATAGTTCTAAAAGGTCTTACATATCTATGAAAAATAATCTTGATACGTATTAAAGAGTTTTCACTGTACAGTTCTGCTATTAAAGAGATTTTGTTTTTGTTGTTGTTGTTGAAATGATAATAAACATCATATCAAATTAGTTTTACATTCCAGTTGAGCTTCTTGTCAGGGTCCTGTCACTTTTATCCTGTCACTCATGTTCTGTGTTTGTGTTTTCATGTTCTGAGGTGTCTGGGTAATGACTGAGCCTAGTTCAGTTTCTGTTCTGGTTCAGGATCCGGACACTTATGCTCCATGTATCGTCTTTTGTGAGCGCACTTATTAGAATCCGAATGAGCTTAATTGCCAATTATGTTTACACATACAAGGAATTTGTCTTGGTGAAAGAAGCTTCCAGTGCACAAACAATATAGCAGCAAGACAGAGATAATAATAAAATAGAATAAAAAGTGAATATAAAATACAAGTTTATATAGAAATACACAAAACTATATATATATATATATATATATATATATATATATATATATATAATTCAGCAAAAAAAAGTCCTCTCACTTTCAACTGCTTTTGTTTTCCGCAAACATATGTAAATAATGCTCAATTAGACTGAGATCCGGGCACTTCACTGGCCATGGCAGAACACTGAAATGCCTGTCTTGCAGGAATCATGCACAGAATGAGCAGTATGGCTGGTGGCATTGTCATGCTGGAGGGTCTTGTCGAGATGAGCATGCAGGAAGGGTACCACATGAGGGAGGAGGATGTCTTCTCTGTAACGCACAGTGTTGAGATTGCCTGCAGTGACAACAAGCTCAGTCCGATGATGCTGAGACCCACCGCCCCAGATCATGGCGGACTCTCCACCTCCAAATTGATCCCGTCAAGAGTACAGGCCTCGATATAACATTCTTTCCTTCAATGGTTGTGAACTGGTTTTATTGGAGCAATGGAGGAGTCAGACAAAGTGGCAGGTTCAAGGTCAGTCTTTTTATTATTTCTGTTTTCATTCACAGAATCGACGGTCACCTTCGATAACAATTCACTACTCCATTTTCCAAAGATATCTATCTATATATATACAGGTCCTTCTCAAAAAATTAGCATATTGTGATAAAGGTCATTATTTTCCATAATGTAATGATAAAAATTAAACTTTCATATATTTTAGATTCATTGCACACCAACTGAAATATTTCAGGTCTTTTATTGTTTTAATACTGATGATTTTGGCATACAGCTCATGAAAACCCAAAATTCCTATCTCAAAAAATTAGCATATTTCATCCGACCAATAAAAGAAGTGTTTTTAATACCAAAAAAAAAGTCAACCTTCAAATAATTATGTTCAGTTATGCACTCAATACTTGGTCGGGTATCCTTTTGCAGAAATGACTGCTTCAATGCGGCGTGGCATGGAGGCAATCAGCCTGTGGCACTGCTGAGGTGTTATGGAGGCCCAGGGTGCTTCGATAGCGGCCTTAAGCTCATCCAGAGTGTTGGGTCTTGCGTCTCTCAACTTTCTCTTCACAATATACCACAGATTCTCTATGGGGTTCAGGTCAGGAGAGTTGGCAGGCCAATTGAGCACAGTAATACCATGGTCAGTAAACCATTTACCAGTGGTTTTGGCACTGTGAGCAGGTGCCAGGTCGTGCTGAAAAATGAAATCTTCATCTCCATAAAGCTTTTCAGCAGATGGAAGCATGAAGTGCTCCAAAAACTCCTGATAGCTAGCTGCATTGACCCTGCCCTTGATAAAACACAGTGGACCAACACCAGCAGCTGACATGGCACCCCAGACCATCACTGACTGTGGGTACTTGACACTGGACTTCAGGCATTTTGGCATTTCCTTCTCCCCAGTCTTCCTCCAGACTCTGGCACCTTGATTTCCGAATGACATGCAAAATTTGCTTTCATCCGAAAAAAGTACTTTGGACCACTGAGCAACAGTCCAGTGCTGCTTCTCTGTAGCCCAGGTCAGGCGCTTCTGCCGCTGTTTCTGGTTCAAAAGTGGCTTGACCTGGGGAATGTGGGGATGTTTCTACTACAGACTCAGTCCACTGCTTCAGCAGGTCCCCCAAGGTCTGGAATCGGTCCTTCTCCACAATCTTCCTCAGGGTCCGGTCACCTCTTCTCGTTGTGCAGCGTTTTTTGCCACACTTTTTCCTTCCCACAGACTTCCCACTGAGGTGCCTTGATACAGCACTCTGGGAACAGCCTATTTGTTCAGAAATTTCTTTCTATGTCTTACCCTCTTGCTTGAGGGTGTCAATGATGGCCTTCTGGACAGCAGTCAGGTCGGCAGTCTTACCCATGATTGCGGTTTTGAGTAATGAAACAGGCTGGGAGTTTTTAAAAGCCTCAGGAATCTTTTGCAGGTGTTTAGAGTTAATTAGTTGATTCAGATGATTAGGTTAATAGCTCGTTTAGAGACCCTTTTCATGATATGCTAATTTTTTGAGATAGGAATTTTGGGTTTTCATGAGCTGTATGCCAAAATCATCAGTATTAAAACAATAAAAGACCTGAAATATTTCAGTTGTATATATGTATATGTATATATGTGAGCACTCTTGGGACGTACTCTCTCATCTGTCGTGCTTTCTGGACACTCTCTCTCCCGCTCTCGACACTTGGCATTCCTTAAATGTCTCTCTATGTATCACTATAATAAGACACAGGTGTTAGAGGTAATTACAAACCAGGTGACAAGCCTTACCGCTCTCTCTCCCTCCCACAGACTGACACACGACCACGCCCCCCATGCCACAATGGTAAACACGAGTGCAACCATCACCCTTGGTTTGACAAAACTGTGACTTGTAAGTGAAGAGCACTTTTTGCCAGTCCTGTCTGGTTCAGCGAAGGTGAGTTTGTGCCCATATGTGACGTTGTTGCCGGTGATGACTGGTAAAGGTCCTGCCTTACAACAGGCCTCAATCCAGCCTCTCTCAGCCTATTGCGGACAGTCTAAGCACTGGTGGAGGGATTGTCTATTCCTGGTGTTACTTGGGCAGTTGTTGTTGCCATCCTGTACCTGTCCTGCAGGTGTGATATTCAGAAGTACTGATCCTGTGCAGGTGTTGTTACATGTGGTCTGCCACTGCGAGGATGATCAGCTGTCATTCCTGTCTCCCTGTAGTCTTAAGTGTCTCACAGTACGGACATTGCAATTTATTGCCCTGACCACATCTGCAGTCCTCATGCCTCCATGTAGCATGCCTAAGGCACATTCACACAGATGAGCAGGGACCCTGGGCATCTTTCTTTTTGTGTTTTTCAGAGTCAGTAGAAAGGTCTCTTTAGTGTCCTAAGTTTTTAAAACTGTGATCTTAATTGCCTACCAACTGTAAGATGTTAGTGTCTTAACAACCGTTCCACAGGTGCATGTTCATAAATTATTTATGGTTCATTAAACAAGAATGGAAAACATTGTTTAAACCCTTTATAATTGAGATCTGTACAGTTATTTAGATTTTTAAAAAATTATCTTTAAAATACAATGTCCTGATAAAGGGATGTTTCTTTTTTTGCTGAGTGTGTGTATGTGTGTGTGTGTGTGAGCATATATATATATATATATATATATATACACACACACATATATGCTAAACAAATCTGTTATAAACAGGTAGTGCAATGGAATGTAATGGCAAAAGAGGTAGGATATGTTGGATAAATATAAAGAATAAACAGTGTATTGCACATAATAATTGCTCAATAATTGAGGCAGTTTTATGTTAATGCTTGACGGTTCTGGTGCCAGGGCTGGACTGGTAACCGGCATTTTCCAGGTGGGCCGACGCATTTTGGGGCTGGTCATGGGTGGACTGGCCATTCGGAGAACACAGCGGGCCTGTGGGTCGTTCACGAAATGTGGTGAATGGGCCGTGATACGCTCAGCGATATGCAGAAAAGGACATTACGCCCACAGCCAGTGTGGTGCTTTGAAATGGTAGAACCCAGGAACCTGAATGACTCCACTGCTGTCACAGTGCTGTTCAGAATGATGAGTGGGGTCAATGTAGGGGTGCTCCTCCTGAGATCCACAATCATCTCCACTGTTTTGAGTGTGTTCAGCAACAGGTTGTTTTGACTGCACTAGACAGCCAGCTGTTCAACATCCCTTCTGTATGCAGACTCATTGTCATCTTGGATGAGGCAGATGGCATCGTCTTCAAACTTTAGGAGCTTGACAGAGGGGTTCTTGGTGGTGCAGTCATTTGTGTATAGGGAGAAGAGAAGTGTGGAGAGCACACATCCCTGGGGGCAACATTGCTGATTGTACATGTGCTGGAAGTGAATTTCCCCAGTCTCACTAGCTGCTGCCTGTCCGTCAGAAAGCTGGTGATCCAATGACAGATAGAGATGGGAAATGAGATTTGGGTTTATTTAGTCTGTAAAAAAGCTTGGATGATGGTGTTGAAAACTGAACTGAAGTCCACAAAAAGGATTCTTGCATATGACCCTGGTCTATCAAGATGTTGCAGGATATGATGCAATCCCATGTTGACTGCATCATCCACAGACCTGTTTGCTCGATAAGCAAATTGAAAGGGATCCAGAAAGGGTCCAGTGATGTCCTTCAGGTGGGCCAACATCAGTCTCTCAAATGACTTCATGACCACAGACATCAGAGCAATGGGCCTGTAGTCATTAAGTCCTGTGATCTTGGGTTTCTTAGAAAAGGGATGATGCTGGAACTTTTGAAGCAGCTGGGAACTTCACAGTGATCTGTTAAAGATCTGTGTGAAGATGGGGGCAGCTAGTCAGCACAGGATATTAGACAAGTGGGTGAAATACCATCTGGGCCCTGTGCTTTCCATGTCTTTTGTGTCTGGAAGACCCAGCACACATCCTCTACACAGATCTTAAGTGCAGGTTGAGTAGCAGGAGGGGTAGGAGGGTGGTTGCAGGAAATGTTTGTGTGAATTGAAGTTCAGAGCAGGAGTGGGGTGTGTATATTTTCAAATATACACTAAAACACATTCAGTTATTAAGGAAAAGGTTATTAAGTGATTTTATCACACTAAAATCATGTAATGCACATATTGTTTATGTCTTGTGGCTATACGTTTGAAACAGTTAGTATTTTAACGTTAAAAATGTATCCCCCATACATTTCCAATGTAAGTGCCTTGCTGTAACCTCAATTTTTATATTTTTTAAAATAAAAGGAGGCAGGCATTATTAGTCAAACTTAACTAATTAGCTGATATTAACTAATTACCTGCTGCTCTCTGTTATGGCCATTCAGACAATCTGACTGCATCAAAGTAGTATTTATGTACAGTATATCTAATAATTACAGAGTAAATATTTTTTTAAATATCAGTAGTTTTATTTTACTGAAAACATAAAGCTCTATTTATGCAGTGTTCTCTATTTAATTACTGGATCTTGAATAATTACTTTAAAAGCTTTAAGCAATGTTTACAATAGAAACACTAAGGGCTCCATTGTTTTAATTAAAAGGTTTTTTAAAGAATGTTTGCTTATTTGTATTTTTTTACCAGCGCAACGCAACACTTAATGCTCAGGATTTGTAAATCACTGAAATAAAGATGTTTTTCTTCAAAATCTTGAAATAATTGTGATATTTATTCTAAGCAAAGAAAAATTAGAATTTCAATTCATCCAGAATCATGTAGATCTAATTGCTAGCTGAAAGCATCATGAAAACAGCCAACATTTTCAATTAACATATGTGCAATATGCATAATTTTAATAATGACAGATGTCACAATTCTACAGAAATTTGCAAAATTGTCAGTGGTGTTGTCTGTACACAGATATGTCTGGGCCTGCTTATTACACATTTCGCTTCAGATTCTGAGTGAATTATCCACTTGTGGGTGCCAAAAGTGAGTGAAAAAGGCAAGTAAAATGGTTTCATAATCAGACAAGGTTTTTAAAGTAAATATTAGATGGCAGTTATAATGATTAAAATGTACCTCCCTAACATAAAACTTTAACCTAAACCTAACCAATAGTGTACTAAAAGATAAATGAGAGGTTAACAAAACAGACGTCCTTAAACTTAACCAACACCTAAACCTAACCAATAATGTCCAAAAACAAAATGTGAAATCAAAAGCACTTTTTTGGAAGCAACCACATAATGTTGTGACCCTTCTATATGTGTGCACACCTTAGCCTAATGTGACCCAAGTCTAATTTTCTGCTGAAATATAAAGTTTTTGTTATGTTGTTTTCATGGCATTTTAAATGTAGTTCAAATCAGACATTGGTCTGAACAGCCGATGCTTGTTCACTGACCGGCATTTGTATAACACTCCCTGAGCAAGAGTATAAAAAACCCAGACATTATTTTAATATGTATAATGAATTACATTTATTAAATTGTTATTAGCAGCATTTTTTGTTTTTGTTTTTTACATGGACAGGACACGTTTTGGTATCTATTAAAATATCAGCATGTAATGGAAGACCAGAAGGTTACATTTATTCTAAATAAAGTCATTTACAGTCATATGGTGGAATTTAATTACCATTGAAACTCAAGAATTTAATACTATGAGTGAGACATCATAAAATGGAAGGACAGCAGGAATAGCGGCATTATATACAGTATATGTGAGGTAAGAGTTGTTATCTGTAGTTATTTCAAATTGTTGAGTTCGACTGATGTAAAAAAGAAAAAAGTCACATTAAATCTGACCTGCTGTTCATACTAACAGAAGGCACATGTAGCGTTACAACTTACTAATATCCAACACAGTATTTAATTTTATAATCTCATTGTTTTGCTTTTCAATTGCTAAAAAATAAATTAAAGGGATAGTTCACCCCAAAATGAAAATTCTCGTATAATTTACTCACCCTCATGCCATCCAAGAAGTGTATGACTTTCTCTCTTCAGCGGAACACAAATTAAGATTTTTAGAAGAATATCTCAGCTCTGTAGGTCCATACAATGCAAGTGAATGTCTACCAGACATTTGAAGCTTCAAAAATCAGATAAAGAAAACATAAAAGTAATCCATAAAACTCCAGTGGTTAAATCCAAATCTTCTTGAAAGATTGCGTCTTGGAAGCAATATAATGGTTGTGGGTGCGAAACAGTATGTGAAACTAAACAGGCACCACATTAGACTTTCAGATGTAAAAGTAAAAAAAGGTCTTACATTTTTATCTGTTCCTCACCCACACCTATTACAACTCTTCTAAAGGTATGGATTTAACCTTGGGAGTCTTATGGATCCTGGTCTCATTATATTTACATGAACATCATTTTTGCAATTCAAAAGTGCTGTATATCATGTTTGGCTGCAGGTTTTCAGTGAAATGTCCAACTGGGGGCGCCAAAAGCAAGTAAAATGGTGTCGAATTCAGACACGGTTTTATGGTGAATTTTAGATACTTTTGTTTTTTAAATATACCTCCCTAACCTAAAACTTTTGCTTGAACCTAACCAATAGTGTTTTAAAATATAAATGAGAAGTTTAAAAAAACACCCTTACCAAATCAACGACTAAACTTAACCATTAGTGTTTAAAATGCAAATAACTCTGTAGTGTCACATGTCAGCTTGAGTTCATGGCTGGACTTGAACCAAGGTCCGCAGTCTCTAAGTCCAACATCCTATCAAGTGTGCTACCATGCAAGCTGTCTTTATTAGAATAAGTATATATGTAGGTGAGTCTGTGATAAAAGCATTAAACTTCATTGTTTATAAAAATATGTGTTTGATTAAAAGTGTCGATATCTTAAAATAATAGGTTCTAAGTAACTGAGTGAAAAATAAGTATTTATAATGTCATAATCAGCCATTTACTGTAAGTCATGATTTGAGTAATAGTGAATAAAACACATAGATGTTGTAGTGCCTCTAGAGTTAATTTCTCCTGGAAACTGCGGGAATTGTACCTGCAGACACTATAACAAGTTTTGCAAAAATGTATATAGGGTCATATTTTCAAAGTCACGTTTTCACTAAGAGACCAGGTTGTATGGATAACTTCTGTGTTTCCTTTATGTGATTTTTGGAGCAACAAAGGTCTGATCACTATTCACTTGCATTGTATGGACCCAGGGGCGGACTAGGTAGAGAAATCGGCTGTGGATTTTACATAGAAACTGGCCCATAAGTTGTTGAGCGGGGGGTGGGAGGTGGCTCGTTCCCCTTTGGCATATCGCAGAGGCATTTTGTGGCCCTCTTCTGCTTATCGTGGCCCATTCAGCCCCGTTCAACCCCATTTCACGGTAGACCCACCGAGAAAATTCCCCGTTCTCCCTATGGCCAGTCCACCCCAATATTGACCTACAGAGCTGAGATGTTCTTCTAAAACTCTTTGTCTGTTCTGCTGAAGGAAGAAAGTCATTCATATCTGTGATGGCATGAGGTTGAGTAAATTATGAGAGAATTTTTCTTTTTGGGTGAACTATCCCTTTAATGTAAGTCTTTATTTTTTAAGTCCATCCAAACTCTTAAGATTGCTTTTATGAGTAATATTCATTGTTAGCTATTTTGTAAATGAATGGTCCACTTGTTTGATTGAATCAAATCGCCCTCATTTTCGATCGTCTTCATCCTCCATCTATTTTTTATTTATTTTTTTCATTCTATTAGAGATGGTGAAAGATTGCCTTATCTCCCTCAAAGGCACAGAAAGCTGCCTTGCGTGAAAGTGCCAGGACTCAAAATTCAGAGCAGTGATTAATGTGGTCTTCCTCCTCATAGACTGTGAAAATTAGCTCCCGGCTCTACTGAACGTGACATTGCACTCGGTAAGGATCCTTACAAACCGTAAATACAGCGTAGTCATGTGTACTCGTCTGGTAGTGCTATTTCCCTCATGGACTTTACAGATAGAACAGGGAATTTAATATCCAGTGTATTTGCAGACTTTCTGGCAAGGTCTAAAATTAAACACTTGCCAAGTGCCAAATGTGAGTGAAAAATGGGCTTTGGAGAATAAATAATATTGTGTTAGTAAGACAGCTGGTAACTTTACAAAGAACTGTATAATTTCATGGTTTATATTGAACTGTAGGCGAAAATCTCATATTGTGTCCTAATCAAGCAATAAAAGTGTGGAATTTGTCCTAACCTGCCATGACAGCGACAAGCAAAGAGATACTGGACATTTTGTTGATTACTTGGATTCTATTTCTGTAGTATCACACTGGGTAGTGACGCCCACAGTGAAATTTGATTGGTGCAAAATTACCATAACTGTCCAGTAAACATCATATATCTTCTGATTTGTTGTAGTTGTTTCACAGAAAAAATACTTGTCACAGACCAAGATGGCCCATTGGTGCACAACATAACAAAATGATCAAAGCAAATAAAAGCTAAAAAACACAAATCACAACACAACGGCGATATGCCATAATACACAATCGAAGTACAGTTTATAAAATATCCATTCCTCTTCACTGTACTACAGCCTGTACAGCTGAAAACAACTCGCTTTTTGCACCCCACCATGGACATTTCACCTGGAAAATGGAGCTCATGCATGTACATTCATCCACTTTCTGCTTTGACCACAGGGGGCAGTGTTTTGATTTCGGTATGCACAGACCGATTTTAGCTAAAGAAATGTCAACCCAATTTCTCTATGAGATCAGATCACTGATTTACAGTGTCTGATTTACAGTGTCAGTGCCTGATTTACATAGTCGCAGTCCCTAGCTTTTTTAGTTACTCATTCATTATCACTAAGGCCATGCACCTTGAAAGAGTAGATTATTAAGGTTTAATTATCACTTTATCCAAGACAGCGAGATGATGTCTTGCCATGAAGTATGGCCACTAAATGCCTTCCTAATTGTGATTAATCACTCTGAGATGACACCCTGCTTATATATTCATTCATCCAGGTTAAGACAGTTCCAATTAGCTTTTTCTTTTTAGAACAAAATCACACATTTACTCCAACTAGTCATCGTAATGAAATTAACAGAGAAACTTTAAATGAAGTTTTAGATGGAGAATGTTTGATGGTGGCCATGTTTCACTCTCATTGGAGAATTAGTGGTGTTTGCTAAGTCGAGCTTTTTACTACTATGGCTTATACTTAAGGAGATTTAAACGAAAGTTAACACTTTTTGAGCAACCATGGCACAGTCATAAATGATAACTCAGATAATGTGGCTTATTGATTAGGAGCGCTATTAATTTCTAACCGTACGTTCACACCAGAGGCGGCGAGAGCGTCAAATCGACCGGAAGTCATTCATTTTCAATGACAGCCAGAGTCTTGGGCGGTGTGGGCGTCAAATGAAAGTTAAAGTGCAGTCAACATTATGGTAATGAGCTGTGACGCGGTTTGGCGGCAACCTATTGGAATATAGAAGTGCTCCGCTCTAGCGAAGTCTAGAGAATATAACCATGTAAACTTTGGTTCCCACCAAACATTAGTTCCGAAGATAAAATGGAGGAGAAACGAATTATTGCCGTGGCGGGTTTCCCAGTAATATATGATCTGTCCCTGTTTGCTTACAGGGATATAAAACAACCAAGACCACAGTTATTATTACAAATGTATTTTATTTTGATAACAAACAACTATAATTTTAATTACTTTCTGCCATCGATCGATTTCTTATTTTCACATTTTAAAGAGTTCATGAGGATATACGCTACTTGTGATAGGTCGGCAAAAAGTAAATGGTCGACAAGTCTGGATGTTTAAATTGCGGCCCCTTTTAATATAATTCACAAAACAAAGCATTCTGAACAAACGTTGCCGCCTATTTCAACTACGTCAGAGCGTCCACGAGCGTGCTCGAGCGTTGAAGGCAGGGCAGCCAGAGCGAATTTTGACGCTCTCGCCGCTTCTGGTGTGAACGTACGGTAAGTGATCAGATTTGATTTGTAGAAGCTTGTGAAATATTAAACACTGAAGAAGGGACCTGAGTCATCTGTAAAGACCAGAATATCATAGAGATTGGGGGTGGGCTCTTTTGACCTGGGCTAGTAAGAAACCACCCAACAATCACCTAAAATAACTGCATTGCAATGCACAAAAACAGTCAGAATTCTTTGGCTGCCACATGTGCATTGCAATGAGATGAAAAGATCTGCACAAGCAGGCACCACTCACATTTTCTTCAGAAAATGTCAAAATCAAGTTTTTCTTTTAAACCTTTACTTTCATATTAAAGATATCAGCAAGTGTTGAAAAAACAAAGTTCATGCTTCAGGCATCCAAGGGTGTATCTGAGGTTATCCGTCTTTGTTTTCTATCGATTGTGGCTCTCTAAAGACCATGAGAGGATCTTAAACAAGTGAACTCTTCAAGAATGAGTCATGGTAATTAAGCAGACAGAGAGGAATGATGTTTGTGTTGTCTGAAAGCGGGTGTAATTAGTCACTTGTTGCCTGTCTTGTTAGCAGCTACAGCTTTCACAACAAGATATGTACATTTTAATATATGTGTGGTTGCTACGACTATTCGATGATGTGGTTTTTAGCATGTTGCTATGCCATTGCTATGGTCTATAGGAATATTCACAATATTATAGGGCTGGGCGATTAATCAAATTTTATTTTCAATTACGATTTTGGCCTCTAACGATTATAAAAACAAAATATTCGAGATAAAATTATTATTGTGCCACATTCTGTTTCTCAGTGAAACATCCCAGCATTATATCTTTAAAGCATCATTTATTAATGTGATGTCAGCGGCAAGTCAATGAGTTGCGTGGGGATGCTCGACACTCGATCACGTTTGCGGCAGCTAGATTATAACATGATGGCTTGCGACGTGGTGAATCATAATATGTGTGTCATGTTCCAGAGGGGTTACCAGGATATCATGTTTGGGGGGGCATTTGGCTTGTTTGGGGGGGCAACATAAACAATTGAAAAAATCGGCGCAAAATTAAGCTATACTACACACAATCTGTTTTAGTGCATATCTTTTTCTAAGCCAGGAACCCAGAGATAGGCACAGGGCCCCTATTAGACTATAGGGCTTAAACTGGATTTTTGTTGCGTCAGACCTCACTCATCTGCTAGCGATGGAAAAATATGCACAAAACAATCCACTTTTAAATTTTAATTTATCATCAGATGCAGAGGCGTTTCCAGCATTGAAGGACATCCGGGGCTTAGCCCAGACAATTTTATTTTCACACTAGCAACCACTTCCCTGTAGTCAAAAGCTGGTGAGAGGGTATTCTTTGCATTTTGCTCTGGCTGGGCATGTTTCTACAGTTCCTAAATCTTCCACTCTAGTACTATCCTCAACTAACTCATCCTCGCTCCTCCCTGAATCATCTGTGATGCAAAAGAACAGATACAGCACATAACTTATTGCAAATCAGCTGCAAACAACTAATTCATCAAGTGCTACATATGTCAAATTGTGGACCAATACCATTGAAGAAAATGTATTTGGAAGAGCAGATCAGTGGGATTGCCCTAATATCTATCATGATTCTTGAATTTTCATGTACATTAACAAAGTCATCACAAAAGAGTTATATTATAGTGAGTAAAGTGAGGTAAAAAAAATATTGAATATAAATAATTTATATTTTTTGACATAAATAGTCAAAATGATGTACAAGATCCTAAGTTAAAGCAATACATGAATGACTTTAGTCTAAGTTCATTGACACACCATGGCATTGAACTGTATATAATTCTCATCATCTCTATGAGAATAATTAATCTGTCAAACTCCTTTCATTAGGATCATTGAGATAAACAATGTTTCACTTTTAACTTTCTCTAAAGTAAAGTGACTTATTAGTTGTTACCAGTTTCCATGCCTGATTCTGGCACAGCTGCTGCTGCTGCTCCTCAGTCTGTTGCTCATCTTTGCTACCCTCTACAAAACCATTTAATCAAATCAAAGTGTATATTTCATACAAACTAATATCACAAAACAAGTCACACATACATTTTACGTTAATGCTTATTGGTTATCCTTAGCGAAAACACCACCTGATAAACAAGAAAAGTACACTCCGAACGGGGCTCAAACCACGGTCTCCGCCGTGAGAGGCAACTGCGTTAACTCGGAGCTACCAAGCTGCATCAAGGAAGTTAGAGGCTACAACTCTTGAGGTTTAGCCTACTGTGGGTGAAAGCCAGCTAGATGATGATCTTAAGTCTTTAAGGACAAAAACAAATGTGAATTCTTACCCACTGACTTCTTTCGGAAAAATCCCCAAAGCCTCATTTGCTTAATTTTTGCTGTCTTTCCTGCTAACTGCTGTTAACTCACCACTAAGTAACGTTAGTTGATGTCAACGACTGTGCAAGCTCCTCCTCTACCTGCTGCATATTCAACAGAGAGGAAGAAACGGAGTCACCCATAGGCTACCGAAATTATGCCTATGTCTATTTTTACAGGCTGTATGCAGTATCTGCAAAGCCAAAGCACAAAGAAATAAGGCAACTTATGATTTCGGGGGTTTACATAGGCTTTTGTCCGGTTTCATATTTGTCAGTCAACTATTCAAAATACATTCGGGGCTACACTCAAAACATTCGGGGCTGAAGCCCCAGCAAAATCGGCTGCCGCCGCCTCTGATCAAATGGACAGATTATTTCTCAAATTCTCAGGGGAGGCAGAGCTTATCCTAGGGGAGGCACTACCTCCCCCAGCCTCCCCCTAGACACGCCCCTGTCACTTTCACTGTGTGTATCTGTGCACTTCCAGGTTCTTTCTAGCAGCAGATTTCAATGGTGGAAATAGGCAGTTTTAATAATCTTTTAAGCTTTATAGAATGTAATGTCTTTTAATGTTAATAAAAGTTATTATAAATGGTTTATGTATGGTTTACAGTGAATAAATGATTTGGGTTCTTTTCTGAAATGTCAGCAAAACAACTTTAAACTTGGTTCAATGAGCCTGTATGATTATGTCGGGCATGTAACAGGTTGATGAATACACATCCTCACATGTTTATTAACACACTACTAAACCTAAGAAATGTTATATATAAAACTAAAAACTACCACTAGGCATGCAGTATGTCTTTACTGCTTACATTATTAACCCACATACAATAAATAATAATATTCTTAATATGATCATATTCCATAACAAAACTTAATAACAGCTGTTTTCGATTGAACAATATTATTTACTGCTTTCAAAATAAATGCAAAGACATAATTTTAACAGTATGACATTATTTTTATTCACTTATCCTTTCACAAACAGTAGTCCATGTTCTGCGGTGGTGGAGGCGGGTCCCGTTCCTCCAGCTATATTGTATATGGTGGTCTTGATCATATAAGATCATCGTTAGATCATATTTGACCTCATATCTGTCACAGTGACAGCTCTTAGGAAAAAGCGTTACATAATTTCTTCACAGAAAATTTTATATTGAACAACAGTTACTGCAGGTCAATTGGGTCTAATACAGCAGACACAATAACAATGACCGTGACCCGTGAATATTCATAATTTATGTAAAATCCTGTGTTTTTCCTGATGCAATGATCTGGTGGAAATTTATAGAAGCCCCACTCTCCAATAATGTGGGAAACGGGGTGTCCCAATCCCACAAACAGCACTTTTTGGGCAGTTGCAGAGCAATTTGAGCAAACGCTCATAGACAGCAGCTAATTTCTTGACTACCAAAAGAACCCAGAAGGGGGCAGAGCGTTTGTTTGTAAACAGTAACTTCATCTATTAAGAAGAGAAAGGGTGAATTTCAAATGGCATTTTTGCACCATTGAAGGGCACAGCGGGAAGAGGACACCACACGAAGGGGTGTTTCAAACGAATGTGAGCAACTCAAGCCCTCCACAAAGGGCCATTCCACAAGGCCATTAGCGAAGGATACATGCAATGGTTACTTCGAGGAAGTGATTTTACCATTTATGATTACGTGACCCTGGGTGGTGTAGCTATTTTAAAGCTATTGTCCTTTAATAACAGATACTTCTCCGCAGTTTACATTCATCCTCTGCCAAAAACAATGCCCATTTTTTACTGCAGGCTAGTCTAAACCCTGTGGTTTATTATTTTTTATTTTTTATTAAGACCAGTCATGCACCAAATAACTTTTGGCGGGAAATGTTCTAGTATGTATTTTAGTTACATTTATATACAGATATATTACTATTATTATTATTAAAACAGCAACAGTAAGCAATTTAAAAAAATACACAAAAGGCAATGTTTGAATTAAAAAAAAAAACTAAAACAAAAAGTATATTTATTTGCAACAAATGAACAGCAATATATAAGAGATTTCTGTTGTTAGAACAGCTGCACAGCATCGTCATGGTAACGTTTCAGGCAAAGATTAAGTGGAATTGACGTATGTCTCTCATTACTCACCAAGGGTGTTCCAAATGGCCATACATGAGACGCGAACTCTGCTCCCTTCAGAGTTCCCACTTCAAGCCCTTTGGAGGGGGTAGGGCATAAGAATGCTCACTTCCATTTGGAATTCACCTACAGTTTTTTATTTTTTATGTGAGTTAAAGATGGGACGAAGTGAACATAAAGGTGAGAGTGTGGTTTTAGCCCTTTATACACTGGAACAAAATACATTTTTATCAGTCTTTTTTGGCTTTTTACCAAAAATTATATATAAAACAATTTTAAAACAAGGTTGTAACAGGGTTTAAATGGGCAAGTAGGAGGCAGGAACCAGCTAAACAGTCAATGTAATATTTAATGAAAAAAAAAAGACAGAAAATACAAACACACACAAGGCAGATGAGTGTTGCTCGCTCTCTCTCTCTCTCTCTCTCTCTCTCTCTCTCTCTCTCTCTCTCTCGAACTGCCGCATCCGGCTGAATTTATCCCTCTCCTCGGCTTATTAGCCCGATTGGGAGCTGGGCATGCATATTCACGGCCCTGCCCTCCTCCTCGTCACAAACGTACGTTTATTTTCTTTAGGAGCTTTACTGCAGAAGACATTTTTTTTATTGGAGAATGCTGAATCCAATATTTAATCAGGGCTCAAAATTATTGCTTGTCCAGGACAAGTGGATTTTTTAAGGGGTAAGTGAAAGAGAATTTTACTTGCCTGACCAGACAAGCAGACTGATTAAAACGTCAATAACAGAAAAATATAACCAGCTATATTTGTGATGGCCTGGGTCAGTGGCTTTTATTAGAAAGTTAATATTCTTATTCTGCTGTTGAAAATAATCCAGAGTGCGTAATTGTATCATTTGCAAGCGATCTATTAACAGATGTGCCCTGTTTGATTGACAGGTGGCGTATGTGTGTGTGCTCAACATGCACATGAGTTCTGAAAATGCTCGGTATAATGCGCATCAGAATAGTCAAATATTTTTCAAAATTCTGACAAAATGCCTGTCTTGGTGAGGTATTCATGTAAACACAGAGAGTGATGTCTAAAGTGAATGTAAACAGTGGAGAAAAAAGCTGATTTTTCTTAAAATGTCGGACTTATACATTTAAATGTAAGCTAATAAACCAGCTGTTGTCTAGTGTGCCATTATAATAATTAAACATTCATGACAAGAAACAAGAAAACACTCACTGCTCTAGACAGGGCAACTTTAGTAGCTTTAAAAAGTATCAAAATATTATAATCATACAGTGAAGAACAATAGTAGATTTATGTTGCATTCCATTCAGAATTTTCATTTTTGGGTGAACTGTCCCTTTAAGGTGTTCTGGGTGATTGCTTGGTGGTAGTGTACTGACGTCTAGTCCCTAAGTATGGCTTGGTTTCCATACTTGGTTAATACAGTCAATCAATTTGGAAAGCATTAGCATATCTCTCCTCAACAAGCTACATGATTTAAGGTATCATTCATGTCCAAAGCACAAATATTACTCAGTGGGTTTGTTCAAATCCTAAACCCAAAGTATGAATAATAGTGATGCTTGCCTTCAAAGAACAACTAATGAGAAGACCAATATGATAAAAAAACAAGATGAGATTCGCCCCCCTATATCTATTGCAACACATTTGATGATAGTTTATTTAATGACCAATTAGAATGTTTAATAGACAGAGTGTCACTTATTTTTATTTTATTTAATTTTTTTAAGGTAGCATTCACTGCTATGTTTACAACAGTATTGCTAATCTTTGGAACTTGTTAGTCACATATGGCTGGAGCCAAGATGCAAAGACTGAAACAAGCCTATATGCACATTTATTATGTAAAATAAAGGAAGAAGAAAGTAAACAGATGCTATAGGTGACAGGATGGACTTCATTAGTGAGGGATTTCTGCTGACAGAGACAACCAACTCTCTCGCTGTCTGGCACACAAACATTCTTGAGAGAAAAACAGTGGGAAAGTGAACTGTGGGAGGATAAGGAGAGACAGAACAAGGGCCATCAGCACACAGCAGAGGTTTTTTGTCACTTTCAGAGCAGGTCTGTGAGCTAGCTAGTGGCAGTCATGGTGGTTGTAGGAGGCAGGGTGAAGAAGTTCATTTGGAGGCGCTTGGCTCCAAAAAGCAGCTCCCTAGACATGGATTGACTCTAGGCTGTTGGCGCTATGACAGCAGTTAGCACGTATAGCAGCTAATACCGCATGGTGCTTTTCACAGACGCTAATCTACACAACAACAGTGGCGATGACATAAAACCCAGAATGAGTCATGTTTATACATAGGCATGGTGGTTTTGTTTGACAATGCATAATATGGGTTATTTTATAATGTTTTTTTAATGGTGGGCAAGGAAGGAAACCTGGGGAGCTAGTCATATTTCATAGCCAATTTGAGTGGGCTACTTTTGAGTGTCGAAAAGGTTGGCGGTCAAAGTTCATTTTGACTAGAATTTGTATTTGCTTTTAAAACATTGCAAGGTTGCCAATAAGGTAGGGTCAATCTAAATTTTGTTTTGCATAATTTTTTATTAAACAAACATAACTGTTTTCTCCACAGCAATGGGATTATTTAGCAGTTGTTTTTATTATTATTATTATTATACACTCAAAAGAATGCTGAAAGAACTTTATAAATTTGAGGAAAACGTTTCCTCACAATTCAATTACATAATTTGAATAATAATTTGAATAATAAAAAAATTATGTTTTAATTAATTTGATCTAGTATTGTTGTAGACACTTCAAGATATTTATTTTGTCATGTCGACTAATTAAAAATGTGTCAAATTATTTTGAGGCATAACTTTCACCACTTTTAGCTTTTGACCAGTCTTTTGTTATTGCAAATGTACAGGTTTGTGAGCAACATCTTGCACAAAAGTTTTGAAACAAACATTTTTTCAAGCACTTGGGGTATTTAACATCCAACCCACAAACCACAAGGATGGTTACTCAACAATCAGAGGACATGCACTCAAATTAACATCTCGTGGCACATAACTCAAACACCACCAGTACAAATACTGCAATAAAAAGTAAATATGGATTACATAAACGTATGTAAGTGGATTGCATGCTACGAAATTAAGTTTATTAAGTAGCTTATTTTAATGAAGTAAACTGAACAAGCAGCAAAAATAGTTGGGTGCGTGCGTGCGTGCGTGCGTGCGTGCGTGCGTGTGTGTGTGTGTGTGTGTGTGTGTGTGAGCGTGTATTTATCACTTTGTGGGGGACCAGATGTCCTCATAAGGATAGTAAAACTCGAAACTCGAAAATGTTGACGTTGTGGGGACATTTTGTCAGTCCCCATGAGGAAAACAGCTTATAAATCATACTAAATTATGTTTTTTGAAAATGTAAAAATGCAGAAAGTTTTCTGTGAGGGTTAGGTTAATGGGTAGGGTTAGGGGATAGAATATATAGTTGTACAGTATAAAAAACATTATGTCTATGGAAAGTCCCCATAAAACATGGAAACCCAACATGTGCGTGTGTGTGTGTGTGTGTGTGTGTGTGTGTGTTTCTTTCACTTTCAGGAACTTTTAGCACTGTGAACTTCTAGAAAGTAAAGTTAGTTAAAATGTTATTTGCGCTCTTGCCATTTATTTTAATTTGTTTGCAAAAATTGTACAGTATGTTTTACATTTTTTTTTGTCACCACAGTGTCATTTCCACCACATCTGAATTATGTATTGTGTTTAATAGAACTCTGTAAAAATGACAGTGAAGGCAGTGATGGAATGGAAGTGGGAGGATTCCTCGTAAGCGAACAGGTCTACCTGTGCTTGGCCGAATGGACTGAGCACCAGGTCCCTGTGCACACACAACAGGTCCCACGAGTGAGCAAGAATCAGTCATCGAAATAGTTGAGAATGTGAATGCCCACATCCCTTAATGGGACAAGGGCTACCTCTGTGACCTTCGTGAAGGCTTGAGGTGACAGGAACAGACTGAAGGACCTTGTACTGGTATGCCTGGCCCTCGAAAGCAAACTGAAGGAAGGGTCTGTGTCAAGGAAGGAATGACACATGGAAGTACGTGTCCTTCAGGTCTAACTCCGTGAACCAATCTTGATGCCGGATGCTCGCTAAAATGCGTTTTTGCTTCAGCATCTTGAACGGGAGTCTGTGCAAAGCTCGGTTCAGAACTAGCAGGTCCAAGGTTGGCTGCAACCTGCCACCTTTTTGGGTATGATGAAGTAGGGGCTGTAAATACCCTTCCTCATCTCGGCTGGAGGAACAGGCTCTATCGCGTCCGTCCATAGGAGGGAGGCAATCTCCACATGCAGGGCAACGGCGTTCTCGACTTTCACCGTAGTGAAGTTGAACGTGGGCAGGCGTCTGGAGAATTGAATCGCATAGCCAAGTCGGACAGTCCTGATCAGCAATCGCGATGGATTGGGGTGCACGAGCCACGCCCCCAAGCTCTGTGTGAGTGGGACCAAGGGAAGAACTGTGTCGGACATACAGGCGGACGGGGCCTCATAACGGCGCGGAGCCTGAGGTGCCACTTGTGGCCGTGCCGAGTCCAGGGACATCAAAGCACTTACCTGGCTCCATGTGAACACTCCTGGAACAGCCTGGGACGGGAGAGGAAGAAGTTTGTCCACGTAACCTGCGGGGGCAGATTCGTACCACAGCTGGGCATGAGAGAAACGGTGCCCAGCTGTCGTGATTACGACGGCCGTGGACACCGAGTGTGGGCCCAGGAAGTGAGGTAACTGCTCTTTTCTTGAGAAAGTGGGTACCACAGCCAGTTCGCCATGTGGCGAAATCAAAAGAAAAGGGAAATAAGGATTATCCACCCAGCCCTCCATCGGGGGAAGGAGTGGTCTTCTTAGCAGCTCCTGAAGTGCAGGTTCCGGACTTATTGGGCTGCCCGTCTCGGGTTCTTGGCGGCAGGCTGCAAGACAGGTGGTAACTGCTTCCTGCGGGTGGCTCCACGCCGAGGCCGGCCCACTGGCGCATGTTGTGGTGGAGACGGTGTTACATCTGCAGGGGGATGCCCTTGGTGACGAGCAGATGGGTTGCGGTGTCTTGAGCCGCACCAGGGCAGGATGTGTTGAATAGACTCTGTCTGCTTCCTCACCGTCGAAAACTGCCAAGCAAAGTCTCCGACAGTGTTGCTGAACAGGCCAACCCGGGAGATGGGGGTGTCAAGGAATTGAAATTTGTCAGCCTCTCTCGACTCAACCAGGTTGAGCCAAAGACAGCTTTCCTGGACCACCAGGGTGGACATCGCCTCCTCGAGAGGCTGCGCCATGACCTTCGTCGCCCTGCGGGCGTGATCGATTGCCCAGTTCTTTGAGTGCACCTGCAGGAGTGCCATGGTATGCAGGGCAGAGGCAGCACGTCCAGCAGCGGTGTAGTCCTTAGATGCCAGTGATGACGTATTCCTACAGGCCCTGGACGGGAGCCTCGGATGACTCTGCCAGGTGGCGGTGCTCTGCAGGCATAAGTACCCTGAGTACCCCCTTGCCGCCCCACCGTTGAGGTTAGTGAGAGCAGAGGAGTTTGCGAATCGGGTGCGGGCAGTAAAAGGTGGCTGACACGACCGCGTAAGCTCCTCATGCACCTCCAGGAAGAAAGGAACAGGAGTGGAGTGTGGCCGTTTGCAGAGCTCTGGCTGCGACTGGGCTACCGCACCCGAGGGTTGGAGTTCAGCCGAGTCTTCAATGTCAGACAAGCCCACTCTCCAATGCTGTAATCAATAGCCCCGAACGAGACCGCAAACTCGCCCTGAGACGGGCCCATGGTCTCATTCCAGAACTCAACCGGGGCATACGAGCGTGCTGGGGAATTGGAGGACCATGGGGGGGGGTTTCCCGGGAGAGAAGCTGCCATTGAAGTCAATCGCTGCTAACCGCCGTGACCGCAATGTAGCCATGGTCATGCTTTCACAATGAGGGCATGAACCATCCACGGACGCTGTCTCCTTGTGAGTAGCACCCAAACATGTTAGACAGCTAACTTTGAGGCTGTCAGAAGCGGAGAGATAGCGACCGCAACCAGGAATAACACACAAACGAAAAGGCATTTTGAAAAAGACGCTTTCGTAAGTGCCACTCTTTTAGAGGGAATATATTTTCTTTTAGAGAAAATATGCTCTTTTTCTTTAAGAAAATATGCTCTTTCCTACTGCTGAAGTGCCCAGGGGTGCTTCTCTGCACAACACCGGTGCGTGAGGGGGAGAACTGCTGCAATGTATGTTTTCCAGCTCCTTATATACCCGTATGTCCGAGAGAGTGGCATGAAAATTCCACTCGCTAATTTTCAATGGCCTTTTCTCAAAGATCAGAGATGTCTGGGGCTCCCAGGAGAAACCTCTAGTGTCACTTCATCGACACAACGTTGAGTGAGTGACAGAGGGGGAACAATAACTCCCAGAAGTCCCTGCATGACCCATCATATTTTTTTTTATTTACGTATTTATTTTGAAAGATTAAGATTCTTCCTGTTTTTGACATCAGTTATGTACATTGGGGTGTTTTATGTTACATGTTATGTTTTTTAGTGTCATGTGTGTTACCTTGGTGTTTTGCGTTTGTGTGATTGGCACTGCACACAGTTTATAGATATTTATTGGCGATTGCTCCTTGAAGGGCCATTCCTCATGAAAGTCGTCATGTGGCCTTTTGTTTTAACACCTGTATTATTATGGTGGTTGACTTGACAGCAATTTAAAAGTGCAATTTAAAGGGGTCATGACATGTCTTTTTTAGTATTTCAATATGTTCCTTGAGCTTCACTTATAATATTAGTAAAGTGTTTTGCAATAAAATATGTAATACATTTGGAAAACATGATAATTTTCCACCCTCATTTGACCCTTTGTCAGAATTGCTCAGTTTTGCCCTCTCTTCTTGCTATCACTTTGCTCTTTGCTACTGGGTGGGGCTAAGGAAGTGATATGATAAAGTAGGTGTTGATGTGTTGTGGAGGTGGTCAGATCATCACAATGTACAGGAGGTAGAGAACAAGTCATTTTGGCAGCTCTTTTTGCAGTGAGGAGGAAGTTTTGAGCTCTGGAACTTACAGTATGTATAGTGAACTCTTATTTGTTAAAAGATCAAAGAAAATGTAATGCCTTGTGTCATGACCCCTTTAATGATATATCCATAAAAAGTTAAATCTTTTGGTTTAATAAAAATTAACACCTTGGACATGAAATTGCCTGAAGTTGAAGAAACACTCATATATACTATATGTACCCTAATATAGTATAGTTGTGACAAAGAGTGCAGGTTATTGTGTCACTCACAGTATCATATGCAACAGAGGTTCTCAACAGTGGGTCGAAATACAAAAATGGTATGCAGGTCTGTTCTGATGGGAAAAACAAAGCTAAATACAAATAATAAAATGCAACATACCATTTAATTGTGCATTTAGGATACCAACATAAATAAGCTTATCAACTTTTAAAAGGGAGAAGACACTTCCCATATATTTTGTTGTTGACGTCAAAAGCTTTGCGTCCAATCAAATTTGTGACAACTTCTGATGGTAAACTTTCCAATAAGGCAAAGAATTTTAATCCTTGGGCTAATTATACCTTTAAATCCTGTAATGTTGCAGTTCCTAATAAAATTACTCTATAATCAATTTTATTTGCTCACCAAAGCCTACTTTTACTCATAGTTTTTTCTCACTTTGGCGAGTGTTAATTTTGGATGCTACCCACAACGATAACTAACACTGTAAAGATGTTCACTCCAGCAGATCGAAACAGTCCCTTAGCTAAAAATTATCTTGAGATGCTGCTTAAAGTGAGATGTTGACATGCAGGGAATTCTCTGAGGGACAGTCATTTAAAATCCCGACTGAGGATACCGTTTCACGCAACTCAAAATTTGCCATCATCCTTCATCAAAAACAAATTATTAACCTTTAGAAACTAGCGCTGCTGGCAGACATTCGCAAGTTCACTCTAGGCTGCAATTTCTGCCAAAACGTGGCTGAAAATACACACAGGGACCATTTTCCTAACAGCTGGGAGTTCACTTAGCAGCTGATAAGCGAGTAGGGGTTGGACCCTACAGTTTCCGATTTCTCGAGAAAAGGGGAGCAGCGCGAGACTGCTTGACACCGCGGGCCAGGATAGAAGAGTAATGTTCCTCTACGCACAGCTGCTAACTGACAACAAAGGACTTGTCATCATGATTAATGGCTGAGGAAGCCTTTTTTTGTTACCACGGCAGCACTGTACCATGTTAAAGACTATTAACATGGGGAAAAGATTGGGAAATATAAGAAAAGAAATAAGGAGAGGAAATTTACTTGTAAAAACCAGTACAGGGGTGAATACAAGGGTAACCCTAGTAGGGTAAACGTGGATGAGCTGGACTTTGTGATGTAGTTTTTGATGTAGATGTAGTTTGCAGGAATATAAATAGGAAATTGTGTCATAATTTACTCACCTTCAAAACCATTATGACATTCTACCTTAAGTGAAACATAAAAGGAGGTGTTTTGCAGAATATACTAATGGCTCTTTTATACTGTGATAAAAGTGAATGGAGACTGGGTGTGTCAAGTAGGAATGGGAATTTTAAGGAACGATTTCAGTTCTGATCCTGATTCTTCTTATCAATTACGGTTCTTTAAGAAATTCACTATCATTAGTTTTACTGAATCTTTGCTTGTTCATATTACTCAAAAATACATGTAACCAAGTGAGTTGAGTTGATTCAATTATAAAAATGTACTTTAATCCATTTGTGTTAGGTCAACATGACTATTTTTATTTTGGTTGACTGAAACCGGGCAGGGGATTTTTCATTCCAGTACGCTTTGCATAGGACTCAATAGGGAGAGTAAATGTTCAAATTAAATGTGATTTGATGTGTTTTTGTGCAAAATGAATATAAATGTGGATACTTGTTATATTTAATGTTTTGTTATGTTGATATTTAGAATAATTTCTGTTATGTTGGAGTTTTGGTGGTTAACATTATGGTGAAGAGTGGAGATTGAGCTTTGGATGAAGCATGATGTTTATAATTACTCAAACAAAGTTTATTACTTTATTTTAATAGTTTAGAAATGCAATTACTAATTATTAATTATCTAATTTACTGTCCTCAGCAGCATGTTTCCAAATGATGAGACAAATTCTTACAAAATATGTGTTTATTTAGACTTTTTAATTAAGATATTTTATTCAATCATTCATTTTTATAAAAGTTTACTAATTACAAAAAAACTCATAATATGTGTCTTTAACTACACATTACCATAAGTCAAGAATCTAGAAATTTCTTTCATTTGAGTCTCACAAGCCTTCATTTATTATTTGTTTGGGAATCAGACTTGTTGAGCTATGTTTCTTGCTGCAGATTAAAACGATCCGGCTCATAAAAGTCATTTGTTTGGGAATAGAACTACACTTATCATGCAGAAGATTCAAAAGAACAGGTTCATAAGAGTAATCAGTTCAGGAATAAGACTAAACTGGCTGTGCTCTGCTGATTTAGTAGCGGCGTTGCAGTATCAATAAATTGTAACACAAGAAACGTAAGAGTATTTTAGTCATCATTTATTCTTCTATTCCAGAATAAAAATTAAGATTTTTAGAATAATATCTGAGCTCTGTAGGTCCTCAAAATGCAAGTCAATAGTGGCCAGAACTCTGAAGGTCTAAAAAATACATAAAGGCAGCATAAAATTAATCCATAAACTCCAGTGGTTAAATAAATGTTTTCAGAAGTAAAATGAGAGGTGTGGGTGAGAAACAGATCAATATTCAAGTATTTTATACTTTTAATCTCCACTTTCACTTACACATTCTTCTTCTGTTGTTTTTTGGTGATTCGCATTCTTCATGCATATCATGACCTATGGGTTCAAAGGTGGAGATTTATGGTAAAAAAAAGTACTTAAATATTGATCTTTTTCTCACCCACACCTACCATATCACTTCAAAAGACATGGATTGAACCATTTGAGCATATGGATTACTTTTATGCTGCCTTTATGTGGTTTGTGGGCCTTCAGAGTTCTGGCCACCATTCACTTGCATTGTATGGACCTACA
Source organism: Xyrauchen texanus (assembly GCF_025860055.1). Classification (NCBI taxonomy): domain Eukaryota; kingdom Metazoa; phylum Chordata; class Actinopteri; order Cypriniformes; family Catostomidae; genus Xyrauchen; species Xyrauchen texanus. Next base: position 6,843,414 of record NC_068314.1, read on the forward strand.
GAGCTGAGATATTCTTCTAAAAATCTTAATTTGTTTACTGCAGAAGAAAGTCATATATATCTGGGATGGCATGAGGGTGAGTAAATGATGAGAGAGTTTTTATTTTTGAGTGAACTATCCCTTAACTGCAAGTCATAAAATCATTCAGTTCCAGTATTTCAATTTTACACACACACAAAAGTAACAAGTTCTGAATAGCATTCTTGGTTCCCTACTGTCAAGCTCCAAAACTGACAAAAATATTTACCATTAAAGTCCATTTGACTCATGTGCTATATTCCAAGTCTTCTGAAGCCATATAATAGCTTTGTAATACAAACATGAAAGTCATTAAGAAAATAGCTTACTTGCATATTCATGATAAATGCATACACTGGAGATGCTGCAATGCTGGATTTAGGAGTTGGCGACATTCTTTTTCATCGAAACAAGCAGTAAATGAAAAGCACTCTTTATGGAGTCATGATATGACACACTGTCAGGTAAGTCAGAGTGAGAGAAGCAACTTTCTATTGATTTTCATGTCATCTTAAAACAGAAAGGCAGAGGCCCTGATGCTGCCATGGCAACCAAAAGCAAAAATGCTTTCAGTAATGATTCAGTTCCACCTGCCACAAAAGTTATTTCAGAGCTAAGAGGGTGGAGATTTCTAAAAGGAATCTGTTTTTTTAGAAATCAAATATTTTGCTCTCATTCAACAAGTAGCTTTAAATTTTGCCTTATTTTTTAAAAGCACTATCAGATGTCTATGACCCCCAAATTAAAATTCTGTCAGCTTTTACTCATGACTTTCTGAACGTAAACTTGTCTCTAACCTTTGGTTAAATCTGTTGCAGCTTGTTTGTGTTTGACCTATCACGAATTATCTGACACATATGTCTTTCTCATAGTTATCTTCATAACGTAGTCAGGCCGGCGTATGTCTAGGTTGCCAGTTCTCTATTGTGCTCTGGCAGTTGTGGTCTGAAGGGGCGATCGACCCTGCCCTTAGAGCAGACAGCTTCCCTTGACTGGACCCACTAGGGACATCAATGTTGCGCTGTTTTAAGTGAAAGGCAAAATGAGAACCTTAGACACAGTGTCACATGGCCCATGAACTGCAGAATGGCCTCTGCACTGATAAGACAACCCTTCTGGCATGGTAATGTTTGAGAAATCTTTCACATGACAGGTCTAGTGGAACGCGGCCTTGAAGGGTCAAATAGAAAGATTTCATGCATGTTTGTGTTGGAGGTTTGAAGGCAAACCATAAAAGAATATAGGTTAAAGGGATAGTTCACACAAAAATGAAAATTCTGTCATCATTTAATCACCCTCATTTTGTTTCAAAACCGTAAGACTTTCAAATGCGGAACAAAAAGGGGAAGTCTTAATGAATATCATGGGCTGTTTTTTCAGTACATACAGTATATGCACACAATGAGTGCATAAAATGTCAGTGGGGTCCAATCTTCAGGATTGTGCCTAGAGACTGCAATATCAAGATTTATGGTGAAAAAATTGTTACATTTTGGTGTGTGTTTACCCAAGACCGATACTATGGATTACATTTATGGTGCCTTTTATGTCCTTTTTGCAGAGGGGAAGTTTGGACCCCATTGATATTGTATGGATACATCATATCTTCTTCAAAATATCTTAATTTGTGTTCTGTGGAAGAAAGTCATTCGACTTTGAGACAGCATAAGGGTGAGGTAAGGATGAGAATTATAATTTTGGTGTAAGCTATTTCTTTAAACTTTGGCATGATTCACACCAAAACCATCATATATCTTCTGAACACTTGTGTATATGTTCATCATATTGGTCTAGAATGACATGAGGGTGAGTAAATGGTGACATACTTTTCATTTTTGGAGAAAAATGATCCATTTAACCTCCAACCACCAGAAGCAAACAATAATATTTCAGTTTTTTGTGACAATTTGGGTTTAGAGTGACATGAGGGTGAGTAAATGTTGACATACTTTCTATTTTTGGGAAAACTATCCATTTAGCCATATTTCAGTTTTGTGTGTAACTATTTGGAATCAGAGCATCTGACAACATAATGGATGCTGCAAATTCTAACTTCGTGAGACACACTGGTCCAAAAACAATTTTTTGTTCTGAAACATTGTTTCTGCGTTGGTACCTCCTCCATGGTGGCACATCGATGTCAGACTGAGACTGAGCTGTCAGGGTTATTCTGAGAAACACGGCTTCCATCAGCCAGCACAGCTGAGACAGATGCGAGACTCATCCATGTGATATTCATCTCTAGCGCCCAAAGCGCCATCCTCCAAATCTCTTTCGAAAGCCTTTGAAGCAACCCTTTGAAGTGCCATCATTCTATAATTACTTGCATTGTCATGTTTCTAATTCATTAGACTCAACCAAGTTTGTTAAAGTGTTGAGCCCTAAATGGATGCTTTCCTTTACAAGGCTTAATGGTAAAAAAAAAAGTTAGTTTGTTAGTTCAGATGCCAGATTGACGTGGCAATTAGTCCCAGGTATTGTTCCTATGGTAACTACTGTATATGGGGTTTCCCTATCTGTCACTCACTTAACGTTTTGATGAAGTGACACTAGGGGTCACTCTTGGGAGCCCCAAACACCTCTGATCTTTGAGAAAAGGCCAATGGGAATTGGGGAGTGGAATTTGCATGCCACTCCCCCGGACACACGGTTATAAAAGTAGCTGGCTCGCAACCACTCATTCAGATTTTTCTTCTGAGCCGAGCGGTTGACTTACAGAGAGCTAAATTCCACTGCCGGTCCATTCACCTCTGCATGCTGTTGGATTTATGGTGCATTACAGCGGTTTCTCCCCCCTCGTACATGGATTGAGTGCAGAGAACGCCCCTGGGCACTTCGACAGCCTAAATTAGTATATATTCTTGCAATAAAAGAGTATATTTTCTCTAAAAGAGAGAGCGTCTGCATGGGCTGCTGGGGGCGATTTGGGGACCCCAATGGGAGTGGTTCCACTGGATAATCTTCCATGGATCTTCGTTCCCCACTACGCTCTTTTGTCCCCGGTCCAGTTCTGGGATCAGATCAGTTCTGGGATCGAGTTCAGGAGACTCGCCCCATGGCGAGTTTGATATCTCATTCGGGACTCTGGTACAGAATGAGTTCACGATCACAGCATTGGAGAGAGGGCTGATCCAGTCGGATGTGGAGGACTCGACTAGGCTCCCACCTTCAGGTGCGGTCGCCCAGTCTGAGGCCGACGCGGAGCTGGCGGACATGCTTTCCCTGTGAGCATCAGCTGGAGTGGAACCCTCCACCCTGCCTGGAACCCTCGCAGCTTAACGCTTGGTTCCTGGGCTCAGAGCGCTGCTCATGGCCGCGCTCCGCCCCAGTCCCATTATTCCCGGAGGTGCACGAGGAGCTCACAGAATCATGGCAGGCACCTTTTAGTGCCCGGACCCATCTGGCATCATCCGAGACTCCCATCCAGGGCCTGTAAGTCTGGCAACCAAGGCTTACAGTGCTGCTGGGCAGGCCGCCTCCAGCCTGCAAGCCATGGCTCTCCTGCAAGTGCACCAGGCCAAGGCGCTGAGAGAACTGCATGAGGGTAGTCCTGACCTGGGATTGATGCAGGATCTGCGCTCGGCGACCGATATTGACCTCCGGGTGAAGTAGGTTGAAAGAAACACAGCAACGTTGCGGTGGTGGCTTTCTAGCTACGGGTATGAGGCCATGTCGGTTAGCAATGGGGCGATTTAGGGACCCAAATGGGACCGTCAAGGACTTTTCCCAACAGTTCTCGGCAATCAAGAAGCATATGGAGGCTATCCAACACATCCTGTCCCTGCATGGATGAAGGTCCCACACCCCGTCTGCTTGTTGCAAGGGCTGTCCCCTTGTGGTGATGACACCAGTGGCCCGGTGTTGGCGTAGAGCCCTCACAGGAAGCTGATACACCCCGTCTCAAGGTCCACCACCAAGAACCCTAGAAAGGCTTCAAAGTGCCACTGAGACGAGTGACACAGGGACATGGAGACCCGCTACGGTCTAAGTTTGGAGGTGGTGAATAGACCACTCCATCCTCTGGTGGTGGGCTGGGAGGAGAATCCTTTGTTTTTCCTTGTATCCTTCGATTTACTGCGATTTACACCTACACACCCACGCCCAGGCTGTTGTGAGTAATGAGGACGGTTTCCCTTCACCCCCGTTGCTGACTGTTCCTATGTATGAAGAGGAAGGTAAGGGCTTTGATGTTCCCCTCAGCATAGCCACGAGGCTCCTCGACGTGGTGTTTCCTGTTCCGCCCGCTGCAAGGCCCCACCGGCAGGTATGTCAGATGCAATTATCCCCTTGGTGGCCCTTGCCTGGAGCTTGGAGGCATGGCTAGCACTCTCCAACCTGTCAAGATGGCTGGCCATAACCATCCGACTTAGCTATGCAATTCAGTTTGCCATGTGCCCGCCCGGGTTCAGCGGCATCCGCTTCACCTCGGTGAAGGGCATTGCCCTGCTTGCGGAGATCATTTATCAAGAGCCTGTCGCTCCTGCTGAGATGAAGAAAGGGTCTACAGCCCCTACTTCATCATGCCAAAAAAAGGATGTTGGTTGCAGCCAATCTTGGACCTGCGAGTACTGAACCGGGCCTTGCACAGACTCCCATTCAAGATGCTGAAACAGAAAACCCATTTTGGCGTGCGTCCGGCATCAAGATTGGTTTGTGGCATTAGACCCAAAGGACGAGTACTTCCACATCTCGGTTTTACCTTGGCACAGGCTCTTTTTGCGGTTCATCTTCGAAGCCCGGGCGTACCAGTACAAGGTCCCCCCTTCCGGTCTGTCCCTGTCACCTCACGTCTTCATGAAAGATGCAGTGGCAGCTCTTGCACCGTTAAGAGAATTAGTGGGCATTCACATCCTCAATTATCTTGATGAATGGCTGATTCTAGCTTACTCTCGAGATTTGTTGTGTGCGCATAGGGACCTGGAGCTTGGGCACGTCAGCTGGTCAACTAGGGTCAACTAGGAAAAGAGCAAGCTCTCTCCTGTTCAGAGCATCTCTTCTCTGGATGAAGTTAGACTCAGTCTCTATGTGCGAGCACGCGCAGTCGGCACTGAACTGCCTGAAGTCATTCAGGCGGAGAACGGCAGTCCCACTGAAACAATTTCAGAGGCTCCAGGTGCATATGGCATCCTCGGCAGCGGTCATGCCACTGAGGTTGATGCATTTGCTCGTCCTGCAGAGGCTTCGGCCATTGATCCAGGGCAAGTACGTGTTGGTCCAGACATACAACACGGTGAAGGTAGCGTATAAAAACTGCCAAGGCAGCTTATGCTCATGTCGTATGTCACAAATCGCCTGCCGTCTCCTCCTTTGGAGTCAGAAGCAACTTGAGTCGTTGTGAGCCACTCACATCCAGGTCGACCTCAACGGTGCAGCAGAGGCACTTTTGTGGCAGGTCACACGCCGGGGAGGGTGGAGACTCAACCCCCAGGTGGTCCAGCTGATTTGGAGTCGATTCAGCTAAGCACAGGAATCCTCCCACTTCTAAATGTGCTCTCATTGAAGACTGACCTCCTGACTGCACTCATATCCATCAAGAGGGTTGGGGACCTGCAGGCATTCTCTTCCAGCAACACCAGCCTGGAGTTCAGTCCTTCATACTCTCAAGTGATCCTGAGACTCCGACCGAGCTATATGCCCAAAGTTCCCACAACCCCGTTTAGGGACCAGTTGTTGAACCTGCAAGCGCTGCCCCAAGAGGAGGCAGACCCAGCCTTTTCATTGCGTGCTTTGCGCATCTACTTGGATTGCATGCAGAGCTTTAGACGCTCTGAGCAGCTCTTTGTCTGCTTCAGAGGGCAGCAGAAAGGGAGGGCTGTTTCCAAACAGAGGATAGCCCTCTGGGTTGTTGACACCATCGCTTTGGCATACCAGGCCCAGGATGTGCCTCCCCACTTGGGACTTCAAGCACACTCCACTAGGAGAGTGGAGGCCTCCTGGGCCATGACAAATGGCACCTCTTTAGCAGACATCTGTAGAGCAGCAGGCTGTGCAACACCAAATACCTTTGTGAGATTCTACATTCTCCATGTTTAGCCGGTTTCGTCCCGTGTGTTGTCAGGTATGAACAGGTAAGTATGCTGGGCAACTGCGTACAGTGCCACATATTAAATCATGAAAATCCATTACAAAATTGCACAAGGTGAATAAGAAGGAAATACACAAACATACATTTAAAAAATATATATTGTTTTAAAAGGTTTTTTATCATTTTCTATCATTCATTATCTTTATCGGTCACACTTTTACATAATCAAACTTGATACGTCCCAAGGCATTACGAGACACATGAGAAGCAAAAGCATGTGGCATCATTGACATCAAACCTGGTTCTATATAGATCCCTTTAAATCTGCTGAACAAATACTAGTAATAATATCACCAACCCTAAGATCACCTGAAAATACATTTTAGATGCAGCATCAATATTGAGTAAATGTGGAGGTGTGACAGTTGGGAATTTTATATAGCTTCTGTGTAATCATTTTGTCCCGTCTAAAGCAGTGTGGGATGATTATACCGGCTGTATCATTCAGCCTGATCTCACAGTGAAATCGGAAAGATTAGATCAACTTTTCTTTCATCAAAATCAGTACACGCTGACCGAAATTTCTAAACACTGCCCCCAGTGGCAAAAGCAGTAAGTGTTGTAGGGCATATGGGCATGTAGGAGCTCCATTTATGTCCAAGAGAGGTCGCCAAAAGCTAGTATTGATGTTGTTTTCAGCTTTACAGGAAGAACAGGAAGAGAAAAGGATATATTTATAAATACTATCCCCCAACCCAAACCCAAACCTTAACTTAACCATTAGTTTAGTAAAAAAGTAATGTTAGAGGGAAAAGTGAAACCTCTGAATCATGCTCATCAATAATTATTCAAACATGGTTAATGCCTGGCTTTGAACCCTAGTCTCCCAGCTGATGCATATATTTATATATATATATAGTCTGCTGGAGTCGGATCTAGTCCAGTTTATTGTCCAGGGAGCAAACATTTAAGAGCAGGATAGACGGGAGAGCCGGATGGTTAGGGTTTGTTTTTAGCCTAGCATGGACCCCCGCCCTCTTGCCGTGCTTCCACTTCCTCGCACAACGAGGACTGGAGGCCTGGTCTCCGCAGCAATCTGAGGTCGCATAGCTTCTCCTGCAGATCATCATGCAGCTTGGTTGTTGCATGAATCTTATATTTTAGTAGTGTCTGGCGATAGTAAACACAAACACCGGTTGCTCCGATGTCCATGTACCGTAAAAGTCGGGCCAACTAATAAAAATAGCACCATTTTGGATCCGGAGTGGCCACTGCGTGCTACCACGCCGCCATCTTGGATCCCCCTATATATATAAATTATATATATATAGAAAACTTGGATCCCCTATATATAAATGTGTATTTTAATTATCTGAATATTTTGTGTTTATATATATATATATATATATATATATATATATATATATATATATATATAATACAAAATATTCAGATAATTAAATTTAATTACATTCTTGTGGCAGAAGATTTAATCATTGATAAGACAATACAAAAAGCAGCTTTAGAATACAATATATTGTTTACTACCATATTATTGAACATAAGCCAATTATTGGTATAGAGTTCACAGCAATCCATTTCGCAAGTGAATTTGTCAATCAGTTTGAGATTTATTATGAGGGCTTGTTTAAGGACCCGTCAATGTACACCTAAGTCAGACAGATGCTTGTGTAGCATCTCGGGTATGTTGCATCATAAACATAAAATTTTTAGGTCACTGTGTCAAGTTAAATATAGTTTAATACTTAGAACAGATCTTGAGATCCCTTAGTTCAAATTTACACTCCATCAACTGTTTTGAACGCAAGAACTTAACGCATATTTGTGTTGTGCTGCCTGCTGAAGGGTTGTTTACTGTATAAACTGTGCATTTCCCATACAGCTGAAGGAATAAACAGGTGGTACTACAAGCTTGCATTTCTCAGGAATCTTCCTTATTATGGTCTGGGGGCATTGTGATTAATTGCGTAAATTTTTTAACGCGTTATTTTTTATAAAATGAATCGCACTGAATTAACGTGTTAAATCGACATATATACACTAAGTTAACTGTGCCTTTAAGCAGCATGGAAAATTCCAGAAAAGTATGTCAAGCCTTTAGGCAATTAGATTAACTAGGGGTAACTGAATACATTATGAAAGTCCATGTATTTGGAAACAGTCTTTCACCTGTTGTGGCAATTTACTGCATGGACAAGCTGCTCTGCAGGGAGAAAATGATTATGGCTCTGATACAAAGTACTTTGTAGTGAGACATTTTTATGTTGAAAATTCCACTTCTGAGGAAGCCATTAATCTCTTCAAAAACACACAAAAGATGGTTGCAGAGTCAAATCTTAGATTACACAAAATCGCATCCAACAGTAAAACTGTTATGGAAGCATTTCCCAAAGAAGACCATGCCAAAGACTTGAAGGACTTGGACCTAGGAGTTCATATTTTGCCTGTTCAACATAGCCTGGGTCTCTCTTGGAACCTAGAGACTGGCAGCTTTAACTTCCAAGTGAATCAAGAAGAGAAGCCATTTACAAGACGGGCATTTTATCCACAGTGAATAGCCTATACAACCGACTTGGATTTCTGGCTGTTGTCTTAGTGCGAGGAAAAGATTTACTCAGAGATGAGATGCACCTCTTTCAAAAGAAAGACAACCATGGGTGGAATGAATGGAGAAATTATCTGCAAATGTACATAGGTACATTTGCAGATTAAGAGGCCGTATGTACTTGTTCTGCTATCTGCCACACAAAAGAAAGAACTGTGCTTCTTCTCAGATGCCTCCACAGTTGCAATAGGAGCAGTAGCTTACCTGAGGATAGTTGACGCTAATAACCAATGCAAAGTTGGGGTTGTCATGAGGAAAGCAAAGTTAGCCCCTCGTCCAGCTGACATCATACCTAGTCTAGAATTATGTGCAGCTCTGCTAGCAGTGGAAATGTATGAAATTATCAGAGATGAGATTGATGAGGAAATAGACTCAGATCGTTTTTTTACAGACAGCAGGATAGTCTTAGGATATATCCATAATGTCACCAAGATATTCTATATATACGTAGCCAATGAGGTAGCTCAAATAAGGAAATCAACACATCCTGACCAGTGGTGTTATGTGAATGCCACCAACAACTCCTTGCCACCACAGTTGTATCAGTGGTATGCTTACAGTACACATGTTGGTTTTCTGTGCCACAATTCTTACTACAGAGCAATGCTAAAGAATTGACTGAGACATTTGAATTGGTGGAACCTGATGCTGAAATTCGACCTGACATTTCAGTTCTAGCAACAAAAATATCTGTAGTGCAGCTAAGCTCTCACAGATTTGAGAGGTTCTCTAGCTGGAAAGCTCTTTGTAAGTCAATAAGCTTGACTAATTCATATTGTAAGATAATATTGTGGATCCTATTGACTCTCATTGCAAAGGTTGGCATCACGCAATTTTACTGATGGAGCCATCAGAGCACCTGGATTTTGGATAATAGGGAGCAAACGTCTTGTTTCTAGCGTTAATCACAACTGTGTTAACTGCCGCAAACTCAGAGGAAGATTGCAGATTCAAAGGATGGCAAACTTGTCTGACGATAGACTGTCTTCTGAACCACCTTTCACTAATGTGGGTATTGATGTGTTTGGCCCATGGAGTGTAGTCTCATGGCGTACAAGAGGTGGCAGTGCAGATCCAAAATGCTGGGCAGTGATCTTTGTGTGCATGTCTGTCAGAGCAGTACATATTGAGTTAATTGAATTTATGTCTACGTCAAGTTTCATTAACGCATTGCGACAATATTTCTCCATCCATGGTCCGGCAAAACTACTTTGCTCTGATAGAGGTACAAATTTTGTAGGTGCCTGCAAAGAGTTGAAAATCAAGGCGAAAGACTCTTGAGTTAAACAGTTATCTTAAAGACAAAGGATGCACATGGAATTTCAATCCACCCCATGCTAGAAGGATTCTGGATGGTATGCGTATTCAAAAACCCACACGCCTCACACGTGAGGTTTTGTCAACTCTAATGGCGGAAGTTATGGCAATCATAAATGCAAGGCCTTTAGTACCAGTGTCTACGGACCCAGAAGCACCAGAAATACTCACTCCAGCGTTGTTGTTGACACAGAAAAGGAATTAAGTTTCAGCTCCTGAGGGAAATTTTGACATAGATGATCTCCATACAAAACAATGAAAACAAGTACAGTGTCTTGCCGATACCTTTTGGAAAAGATGAAAGGTAAAAGGAGTATTTGTCAACACAGCAGAATCGCAAAAAGTAGCCTGATGAAAAAGCAAATGTGAAAATAGTTGATGTAGTACTTTTGAAAGAAAGTCAGGCACCAATGATCTGTTGGACTTATTGTAAAAACCTTACCAAGTGCTGTCAAAATGGTTTGCAAAGTGGAACTGAAAAGTGTTGACAAAGGAACCACTAAATTCTTTCTGAGAACACTCTCAGAAATAGTTGTCCTCCTTTCTTAAAAAAAAAAACCTTTAGATTAACGTTGATAAGTAATGGCATAATTTAATTATACCATGTGGGGAGTGTGCTGCCCTCACAAAATTTAAATGGTAGTTTTTGTGTATTTTATTGACTATTTTATTTGTATATATTGTCAATTATTTCCTCCGGGACTTTTATTTTGAAGTTGCGATCTAATGGCTCTAATGCACACATGTTCTGACATGTTCAGAGAGCGAGAGAGAAGTCACAGCACAGTTTATAAATGCGATCTTATAACAGTTTAGCCTTGGAAAACATTTAACTGTAAGTAATTTACAAGTTTATTTTGATATAATGAGGTTGTTAAGAATGTTTGAATGTAACAAAGTCAGAGAACTGACGTTAATATTGAAACGAACATTGTTGAGAATATTGTAAACAAGAGAAAACAGTTAACATGCTCCCCGATTACTCCTCCACCCTCTCAGGCAGACGGCTGCCGCTCCTCCCTGGGCAGACCGGAGTCAGGCTCTCTGTCCCTGGCAGCGGCCCTACCATTCCAGGTGGTCGGGGAGTGGCTTCCCTCCTCCCCTCGTGGACGGCGGTCCTCTCGACCCCTCCACATTTCTGGGGGACGGCAGGGCACTCCTCCACCCCTGGCAGTGGTTACATCGCTCCAGGAAGTCGGGGAGTCCAGTCCCCACTCGCCTCGAGGACGGCGGCTGTTCACCGCATCCGGGCAGTCGGGCTACTCCGTCCCCCGGCAGATGGCAACGGCGCTCCCCTGGGTGGACGGCAGTGTCGAGGACACCGTGACGGGCATCCCTTCTCCTTCCTGGGTTTCGGCACCAATGTAAAGCAGTTAATGGGCAAGGAGGAGGCGAGAACCAGTTTGGCAATATAAATAATAGTTTTAATATAAAACTGAACCAAAACACACAAACATTTACACACAGAGCAGCTGCATGTCATTCTCTCTCGAACCATAGTCACAGGCCGCCTTTATCCCTCGCGTGCCCTGAACAGGCTGATTGGGGACCGGGCGTGCATTGTTCCAGCCCAGCCCCGCCCTCCTCCGCTCTACAGTCAGGAATTGTGAAAAACTTTAAATGGTTAAATGTGTTTGTCTAAGGTGTATGTAAACTTCTGACTTCAACTGATATACATTGCATTTTCTACAGAAAACCTTGAAAACATATAGTGAGTATCCAGAGTTTTATCATTCATTTAAAAATATTTTTATACATATTTTGAATATAGATATTTTTTATTATTATTTCAGTGTTTTATTTTTATTTTAAAAATAACATTATTTTTGGAGTAAACCAAAATCACTAAATTGTCTTAGTTCTCCATATAATCTAAAAAGATGTGCCTTTTCATAAACATGTCAAAACACATTATATGTATATATATACTGAGATTTTATATATTTTTCCAAAAATACTTGCCTGCATTTCAGCTTTTAAAGAGACTGAGATTTATTTATTTATTGCTCCACTTAGGCATGTTTTCTTTTACTTTTATATTTAAATTCTGTAAAGGTAAGCACAGCATTCTAGTGGGAAGATTAGCAGCTGTACATCATTGCACTATTAGCTAGGTTACTATTAGCCAATCACATGTCACCCATCGCTTTATAAGTCTGCTCACAATCTATCACATTGCTGTTTCAGTGTGTTAACACTGCAACCTGAGTCACATCCTGCACAGGGGTAGACTCTTCACCCCTCACCTCCTATCTCCGGTAGGGTCTGATAGTTCAGGGTACAACTACTTCAGGCCACCAGACGGGGCTTACGCCAAAGAGAGGCATTCAATTCCTGTTTCATATTCATCAAATAAATGTCATCTAAAACTTTACTCAAGTGTGCGAGTCTTCCTGATAGAAATATATTTCTTTCAGTCATGTTGGAAAAACATATTTTGGCCAGGAAGTGCTGTGTGTGTGCACATAATGAGTTTGAGTCACCAATGAATATGCTACCAATGAGCTGCACAAGAAAACATTCAAAAAGGAACAGTTGTTTTCTTTGTTTTCAGTATGGTTAGTACTGAAATCCTGAAAAACAACAGACCAAGACCTGTTATGAATTTGTGACTCTCTGCCAAACGATCTGCCATAATTAAAATGGCCAAGTTGCAGTTATTCTCCCCCATCCCACGTTACAAAAACAATGAGATAAAGAACAACTGCAGGCAGCCATAATCAGAACTTTTCTCAAATGTTAAAATTGCAAGTGGGAAAAAGGAGCTCTGGTTGAGCGAATGAAAGCTTTGCCAGGCTCTAAGGATGGGTGTTCCTAATCTTTAACAACAACGAACAGCTCTGACGATCTCTTGCTCCATTTTAGAGAAGCTTATCTCTGTTCCCAGCTCTAATTCAGAAGATAGGACTCTGCCAGCTTTAGCTACTGTAGGAGTACAAACAGGCCGTGCACAGACTAAAAATTTGAATAGGTGGTGTATTGGATGCAGCAAAGCTTGGATATGAAAGGAGAAAGGACAAATATGGCCAACTGCAAATGCATGTTAGGGGTACCAGTTTTTCCTGGGTCAAAAAGGTTCTTCGGTGATGGCTGATGTACACAGTCATCAACAAGTGTGAAGTTGGTGTATTATATAATTGCAATTAATGCAATTATGTAGTTTCATGTCATTTACTGTATATATTGGAAAGTTATCTAAGCATTTGGAACTTTTTTAACTTTAAGGTGCTATGAAAAATGTAACTAAACTTAATTTCATTTCTATCAGGTTAGTTATAATATTTTGACAGTCCATGAAAACATAACAGTAGTTCCTACTCCTTAACAATAATATTAGTAATTAATAATTACCTCTTTAGAGAGGTATTTGCCATAAGAAACCATCTTGAGAGTCAGAAGTCTGCCAGACGCTGACTCTAAAGGTTCGAAGAGGGTCTCAACCAGACCCTCAAGGACTATTGCTAAGTCCCATGAAGAGGTCCTGTTCCTAGCAGGAGGCCACAGTCGTATGGCTCCATGAATGAAGCGAGCGAGTAGAGGATGCCTCCCAAAGGGCACCCCATCCATCAAGGCATGGCAAGCCAAAATGGTGGCCACATAGACCCTGAGAGTAGCGGGGCATATGCCTGCTGACAGTCTTTCCTGCAGAAAGTCCAGAACTGAAGCAATCTGTCAGTTAACTGGATCTGCATTACGTGCACTGCACCATTTTTTAAAGACACCCCATTTATTGGTGTAACTTCTAGTAGAGGGAAATGCATACAGGCGCATTTTGGGCTGGGTGACTCAGAGAGAAGTAGGGGAGACATTGCGCTGTTTGTTGAGGCGAAGAGGTCCACTTCTGCCCTGCAAATCTCACCGAGATTTGTTCCAAGTAGAGGGAGCCTTAGCACTTAAAATGGTCTCGATATCCTCAGGTGAAAGCCCTGTGTCCCTCATTTGGTACCCCTCAGGGGCCAAACATGAAGTTCCACAATTTGGGTCGGGGATGAAATATTGTCCTCTGTGCCTGAGACAAAGTCCTTCCTGTCCGGAATCGCCCAAGGCGAGCCGTCGAGGAGAGACCATACCCTGTTCGGCCAGTGCGGTGCTATAAGTAAGAGGCAAGACCCTTGCTGGCGAACTCTGGCCAAGAGAAACCGGGGGGAAATCATACAGGCGCATTCTGGGCCATGTATGTTCCATTGCATCCAGACCCCCGGGGGGACTCAGAGAGAAGTAGAGGGGACATTGCGCTGTCTGTTAGGAGGCGAAGAGGTCCACTTCTGCTCTTGTAAAATATCAACCAGATTTGTTCACTACCTCAGGGTGGAGTTTCCACTCCCCCGTCTGTATTTTCTGTCTGGACAGTAAATCTGCTCCCATTCAGGCATCCAGGGTTATAAGCTGCTCTGATTAACAGGAGCTTGCCCTGGGCCCAAAGGAAAATCTGCCGTGCCAGTTTGTTGAGCTGGCATGAACGTAGACCTCCTTGATGGTTTATGTAAGAGACTACCGCTGTGTTGTCCACCCGCACCGAGACATGGCAGCCTCTGGAGGAAGTATTTCAGGACCAGAAATACAGCCATCAACTCAAGACAGTTACTGTGACAATCGAACTGATGACCCTCCCATTCCCCTTGAGTTGGACGACCACTTAAGGCCGCTACCAACCCCGTCAGGGAGGCGTCTGTCGTTAGGAACCTGCAACGACAAGACGCACCTACAGTGGGACCCAAGGTAAGAAACCAGGGTCTGAACCACATAGAAAGTGAACGAAGCGTGAGGCGCGTAACCCTTATTTGCCTTAGGGGACTGGATATCCCCTGGCTTTAGCCACAGCTGAAACGGTCACATGTGCAGAAGGCCAAAAGGGATTACCGTGGATGCAGATGCCATGAGATCTAGTATTCGTTGATACTGATGAACAGTGCAACCTTGACCTAGCCTGACTTTGCTCAGGGTGTTCTGAATGGACATGATTCGAGCAGGAGACAATTGTGCCCACATCGTGATCGAATTCCAAATAACCCCCAGATAGGTAATTTCCTGAGTGGGAGAGAGAACACTCTTTTTGACATTGAGTCTCAGACCCAGAGAAACCAAATGAGCTAAGACAATATCCCTGTGCTGAACTGCCAGTTCTTGAGACTGTGCTAGTATCAGCCACTCGTCTATGTAATTCAGAATGCGGATGCCCCGGAGTTGCAAAGGAGCCAGTACTGCATCCAAGCATTTCGTGAATGTGCGGGGTGATAGGGCTAGGCCAAATGGAAGAACCTGATACTGGAAGGCTTCGCCCCTGAAAGCGAACCTCAGGAACTTCCTGTGCTGTGGCAGAATTTCTATATGAAAATTTGCATCCATGAGATCCATCGTGACCAGCCAATCGTGATGTTGGATTTGTGACATGACCGTCTTGATAGTTAGCATCTTGAACTTGAACACCCTGATTGAGCGATTCAAGCCTCAAAATCTAAGATCGGACACAACCCCCCACCCTTCTTGGGAACCAGGAAGTATTTGCTGTAAAAACCTGACTCTTTCTCTGGAAGGGGAACACGTTCTATGGCCCCTTTGACCAAGAGATTTTGCAGTTCTTTCCACAGTAGACATGCCTGCTCCAGTTTTATGCTAGTGGGGACCATGGTGTTGAAACACGGAGGGCGGCGAACAAATTTAATTCTGTAGCCATTTTATAATGTTCTTAGGATCCACATAGAAATACCTGGCAGAAGTTTCCACGCTGCCAGGTTCTCTGAGATGGGTATTCATTTTGACACTTCCTGTTGAGGGGATGTCGACTGTTCCCGCATTCTGGACTAAGACAGGAAACAATGGTACACCCAGCTTTTCGTAGGAAGCCTCTAACTCCCGAAATACCAGAGGCGGCGGGAATGGAGAGGTTTCGTGGAGGTACTGGGAGGGCCGAAGTGGATGATAAATGCGCCCCGTCCCGAGGGGGGCTACTCCCACAAGGCTGGGTGCAAAACCGTCAGGGTTTGTCCTTTTAGAAATAACTGCCCTGAGGTCTTGCTTTGGGGGCTACTGAGGGCAATGAACCAGACCCCAGTCTTTACGAGGGGGAGCACAATTCACCACACTTTGTTTTTGAGCCTCCCGTCTAGAAGGACTGGGGCGGGGCTGGGTGGCTGATGGCCCCTCCCCCTGAGTGTGGCGAGGAAGGAATTGCCGGAAGGCTTCCTCGTGACTCTTTGCCTCATGGAACCTGGTGATAACTATATTCATAGCGTCACCAAATAAACCAGAAGGTGAAACCGGGTCATGAAGAAGGAACGTTTTTGTCCTTGTTTCTGATGCCCGATAGGTTAAGCCATAAGTGTCTCTACGTGCTGACTAAAGCAGACATAGACCGGCCAATGGTGCAGGCCGTCTGCTTGTTTGTGCAGAGAGACAGATCCATGGTTCGACAAAGCTCAGAGAAAGCCTTTTCGTCGACCGTGGTGTCCACACTCAGGTCCTTCAACAGATTAGCCTAGTGCGCCTGTAACACTGCCATAATGTGCAGGGCAGCACCAGCCTGACCTGCTGCCTGATAAGCTTTCCCCACAAGCGTGGAGGTGGTCCTGCACAGCTTTGTGGGGAGAGTGGGTCTCTTTAGCGATGATGCCGAGCCAGGCGAGAGAACCTACAAGTGTCTCCCCGAGCTTCAGCACCCACGATAGTCGACTATATCAATGTCGAGGGCACGAAGACACGGGAAGTATAAGGATTCCTCCATGAATGAGAATATTTGTTATGGAGGTCATAGAGGAAAGGAAGGGACGGTGGACCCGTTTCTCGCTTCTCAGCCAAATCCATGCGAGAGCCCCACGACGAAAAAGTGGGCGCTGGTTCTTGGAAGTAAGCGAGACGAGTGTGAAGCACTGTAAACAGATCGCAATGCCTTCACCCACTCTGCCACAATGCAATAGCAGCATGCTCTTCCCCCAAACACACAAAACGACACTGGTGTGTGTCAGTTTCAGCCATAGAGCATAAACATGAGAACACACCCCTTGCTTTGTTTATCAGTCATTCTTTTTCTTCTTTTTTAAAGCCTAAAAATTCTAACTCCTAACAGAGGAAAGAAAGTTCTGACAGGCTCGTGAAACACACATACACAGAGTGACTGTGACGCATCTATTTATAGCCCTGCTGCAGGTGCATCCAATGATTACACCGGCAGAGGCTATACATTCCAGTCAATTTTCATTGACGTGTTGCACACATATTCACAGCTGGTCACACCTAAAGATGTTCCCAAAGCGATTTTCCAGTGCAGCATCAGAAGTGTAGCTTTTTGAAAAAGGGAACCCTTGTTAAATGTTCAATACAAATGAAATTAAAAGACACTAAAGTAATTGCACACCTTTAATTTTAAGGTCCAAGTTATGGCATAAATATATACAGATTTATTGTTTTATTTTTTTCTATATAGAAGTTCAATCCACCATCATGAAAGTCAACTTGAAATCAAACTTTTTGTACTGCGTTGACATATTTCAAATTGAAACCACAGTTTGGGTGGGGCATATCAAAGGATTTAACGTCTAGGTTACGTATGTAACCTCCGTTCCCCGATGGAGGGAACGAGACGTTGTGTCAGAGAAGCGACACTAGGGGTCTCTCTTGAGCGCCGATATTCACCTCTGAACTATGAAAAAAGGCCAATGAGAGTTGGCACCCAGTATTTGCATGTCCCGCCCCGGACATATGGGTATTTAAGCGGCGCAAATACGGGAGTTCATTCAGGATTTTTCTGAGGAGCCGGAAATGGTCCGGCAACAACAGTGGCTCGGCTCAGCGACGTGGCAGGGGAGACACAACGTCTCGTTCCCTCCATCGGGGAACGGAGGATACATACGTAACCTAGACATTCCCCTTCTGTCGCTTTCTCCACGTTGTGTCAGAGAAGCGACACTAGGTGTCCACTTATAAAAGTACCATGCGCTGAGCCGTGTACGTGAACTGCTGATACAGGAGCGAGCAGGTATTCTTACGTGCAGGACGACCAACTGTATCAGGCACCATGTACCCTTCCCCAATGCCCCATTTAAGCCATCAGGATTCCTTATCGTTACCCCGGAGGGGGGAACAAGGTGCTGGCCGCCAACCTGGGAATGGGCCAAGCCTGGCCGGGCCTCTTTTCTCTCTATGTTTCTCGCATAGAGCAACTAAGGCCGGGGCCCTTACACGCATTGAGGGAAGGGGGTCTTAGCCCTTATTCAGGGCGGAGAAGACCCTGCGGAGGCCACGCCTAACCGAGAGGGAGGCAAGTTTAAGTGGCAAAACCATCAGAGGCCTGACTTAGGGCCTATGTGGAAAAGTTGGTGTGGTGGTGGATCCAGCCTCATAGAGGGAGGAACATACAGCACGGCAACCGAACTGCCTAAGGGATACACGGGAGTCCGCTCGCCAGAGGGGACAGAACCGTGGTGTTACACACAGGGGGGAGTCCGAAGGAGGCCTTACCTGTGGAGCACCTATACCAGTACAGGGTATCTTGCGGTACCCGCAGTGGCTTGGGTCGGCAAGTTCCTCCGCTGAACTGTGACCCACGAGGGCTAGGGAGGAATCAACCAGTGTCCCAAACCTGAGATCTCCTGGGAATGAAGGCGCACTGTTTCCCCTGGTTAGGGGGAAGGGCGCTAGGTGCAAGCGATTCACCCGGTCAGATCATGGGCGTGCTACCGAGTTCTACGGGCTCGGTACCTGATAAAACACGGGACAATACTGACTCAACTCGGAGATTGTAGAATCTCGCAAAAGTGTTAGGTGTTGCCCAGCCCGCTGCTCTACAAATGTCTGCTAGGGCAGTGCCCCTAGCCCGTGCCCATGAGGACGCAACACTCCTGGTGGAGTGAGCTCGGACCCGCAAAGGGGGGGGGGGCACGGCCTGGGTGTGATAAGCCAGGGAAATGGCGTCAACAACCCAGTGGGCGAGTCTCTGCTTGGAGACAGTGTTCCCTTTCTGCTGTCCCCCAAAGCAGACGAAGAGCTGCTCAGAGCATCTGGTGCTCTGTGTGCGGTCCAGATAAATATGTAAAGCAAGTACTGGACACTGCAGTGAAAGGGCTGGGTCGGCCTCCTCCCGGGGCAGCGCTTGCAGGTTCACCACCTTATCCCTGAAGGGCATGGTAGGAACCTTGGGCACATAGCCCGGTCACGGTCTTAGGATCACGAAAGTATCTGCCGGACCGAACTCCAGGCAAGCATCGCTAACAGAGAACGCATGCAGGTCCCCGACCCTCTTGATGGAAGCGAGCGCGATCAGCAGGGCAGTCTTGAGAGAGAGGGCCCTGAGTCCAACTGAGTCTAGCGGCTCGAAGGGGGGTCTCTGGAGTCCCGTAAGGATGACCGAGAGATCCCAGGAGGGGAACAGATTAGGCCGGGAAGGAGCTATCCTCCGGGCACCTTTTAGGAACCTGACGATTAAGTCGTGCTTACCAAGAGACTTGCCGTCTACCGTGTTGTGGTGGGCCGCGATAGCGGCGACATACACCTTGAGGGTGGAGGGGGACAGCCTCCTCTCTAGCCTCTCCTGAAGAAACACGAGCACTGACCTAACTGCACACTTCTGCGGGTCTTCGGCTCGGAAAGAACACCAGTCCGCGAACAGACGCCACTTTAGAGCATAGAGATGCCTGGTAGAGGGGGCTCTGGCTTGATTGATTGTATTTATGACGATCGGTGGTAGGCCGGCTAGATCTTCCGCATCCCGTCCAAGGGCCAGACGTGGAGGTTCCAGAGGTCTGGGTGTGGGTTCCAGAGCATGCCACGTCCCTGAGAAAGAAGGTCCTTCCTCAGGGGAATTCGCCGGGGAGGGGCTGTCGTGAGGAGCGTGAGGTCCGAAAACCAAGTCCGGGTGGGCCAGTAAGGGGCTACCAGAATGACTTGCTCCTCGTTCTCCCTGACCTTGCATAGCACCTGTGCAAGAAGGCTCACTGGGGGAAATGCATACTTGCGCATTCAACAGCTCTAGGCAGTTGATGTGCCAGCGCAGCGGGCCTCAGTTCCACCGGCCTGCGGCTGCGCGCCCGTTGCACACGGTGCCCCAACCCAGTTTGGAGGCGTCGGTTGTGACCAAAACGCGTCGGGACACCTGCTGCAAGGGTACTCCTGCCCTTAGAAAGCAGAGGTCTGTCCAGGGTTTGAAGGTTTGGCGGCAGGCAGAGGTAACTTTTACGTTGTGCATGCCGTGGCGCCATGCTCATCTCGGGACTGGAGTCCGGAGCCAGTGCTGAAGTGGTCTCATATGCATCAACCCCAGCGGCGCGGCCACCGCGGAGGATGCCATATGCCCCAGGAGCTGTTGGAAACGTTTTAGCGGGACGACGGTGCCTGGCTTGAAGGAAGCGAGGCATTTCAGCACTGACTGAGCACGCTCGTTGGAGAGACGTGTTGTCATTGAGACTGAGTCTAACTCCAGACCGAGAAAAGAGATGCTCTGGACCGGGGAGAGCTTGCTCTTTTCCCAGTTGACCTGAAGCCCCAAACGGCTGAGGTGGCAGAGCACCTGGTCACTGTGTGCGCATAGTAACTCTCGGGAGTGGGCCAGTATGAGCCAGTCATCGAGGTAATTGAGTATGCGTATGCCGGCTTCTCGGAGCGGGGCAACAGCTGCCTCTGTGACTTTCGTGAAGACGCGAGGGGACAGAGACAGGCCGAAGGGGAGGACTTTGTACTGATACGCCTGGCCGTCGAACACGAACCTTAGGAAGGGTCGATGTCGAGGGCGAATTGAGACGTGGAAGTGTGCATCCTTCAGGTCTACCGCTGCGAACCAATCTAGATGCCGGACGCCAGATAGAATTTGTTTCTGGGTAAGCATTTTGAACGGGAGTTTGGACAAGGTCCGATTGAAAACTCGCAGGTCCAAGATCGGTCGTAAGCCGCCGCCTTTCTTGGGTACAACGAAGTAAGGGCTGTAGCAACCCTTCTTTGTTTCGGTTGGAGGGACAGGCTCTATCACGTCCTTTAATAGAAGGGAGGTGATTTCTTCAAGCAGGGAATGGGCATGTTAGCCGTGTACTGCAGAAAAATGTATGCCCACGAAGGGGGGCGGAGACCTGGCAAACTGAATTGCGTAACCGAGTCGAATGGTCTGGTGCAGCCAGCGTGACGGGTTGGGCAGTGAAAGCCACGCCTCTAAACTCTGTGCTAGGGGCACCAAGGGGATGAGTTTTTTGGATGTACTCAGCAGGACTTCGGAGCAGTGCGGAACAGGTAACGCGGCGTCGGGAGGCAACGTGGCGTCCCGAGGCTCTGGTGCTGAGAATAACTCAAAGCACTTACCTTGCTCCGCGCATCCGGCAGGGGGCGGGTTCGTGACTGAGGAGGAGGTCTGATGTTGGCGTCCTCTGGACTCTGAACCGGCCGGCCGGGGAACAGTCGTGGGGCTGAAGGCGGGGACACCGCGTCCATGGAGCCAGGACTGTTGAGGCCCGAAAGCAGTGTGCCGTGAGAACGGCATTTGCAGGCCAGGTGACCCCAGCGACAACAAGGAAATAGCTCTATAGAGTGTAAAGAACTTAACAAAAAAATTCTCCTCCCGGCCCTCCACCGGGGAACGGAGTGGTCTTACCAGCTCCGGAGCTAACGTCTCGGTCTCTAAGTCTGTCATTTCAGGAGCGCCTGGGAGCATTCTGGGTCCTCAAGGGGGTCCGTGAGATGATGGGCGTCCAACTTCTGCGGGGAGCTCAACGCTGGGGCTGAGAGCTGGGCCCACTCACTTGTTAGTTGAGGTGGAGCACCACTTTCTTTCTTTCTTGAAAGCCGCAGGAGGACGCCCTCGGCGAGCAGACAGGGCATGGCTCCTGGCGGCAGGTTTGCGGCAGGGCAGGATGCTTTTTTTGCTTGAAAATAGCCTTCGTCTGTTCCTTCACCACTGAGGACTGCTGGGTGAAGTCGTCAAGTGGTGTCGCCGAATGGACAGAGCTGGGAGACGGGGGCGTTTGAGAAAGCGTGCTTTGTCTGCCTCCCGTACTGCCTGTCCATCGTTGCGTTTCTGGACCACGGAGTGGCCATCGCCTGTTTGAGTGCAGTTCCTGCAGCACGTCAAGAACAGGACCACCCAAGTGCAGATTTGAAGTGCCCTGGCCTGGTGGACTTGCAGGAGGGGGCCATGGCGTGCAGGGGGGAGTGGTCTGGGACCGTTCTACCACCGAGTGTAGCGAGAGCGGAGGAGCAAGGAAGCTGGGCTTGCTCAGCTCGTCATGCACGTCCGGGAAGGAATCCGGGGGGGGGGGGGGGGGGGGGGCGCGGCTGTGAGCGGCGCACATGCCCGCGGAACCAATTAAGCCTGGGGAAGCATAGCGGACCTTCTTGCGTCAGGCTCAGACTGGGCGGAGACCCGAAGGTGGTGGCCCAGGCGAGTTATCCGCATTCGACCCCGCTCTTACGTTCTCCGATGCATCGGTGATGTCATCATCCAATGCTGGGGAGCTCCAGGGCCCGGACGGTAGGCTGTTAAGCGGACCGCACTAATCCCGAGCTCGGGGGAAGCAGGCAAGCGTGCCGGGGAGGCGGGAGGTTTTCGAGGGGATTTTACCCGGTAAAAGCGTCCCGTTATTCTCCCCAGATCGTTCTCCATTGCCTGCGGCGCCTGCCTCAATCCCGTAGGAAGAAGGCGAGGCGCGGGGGGTGGCTGAAATGGCTCTCTATCACTACAAAAAAAAGCAGAGATTGCAATGCTGCCGCGGTTATGTTCTCGTACTGAAAACATAGACCATTCATAAAAATGCTGCCTGCGTGTGATCGCAACCCAGGAATGCAAGGCAGTTTTTATGGCCGTCAGAGGTGGGGCGAATCAACGCATCCAGAAACTACACAGAGGCGGAAAATCGTCTTTAAAAAGATTCGTCCTGGGAAGGACGTTCAACGGCGCTGTGTTTTGCTCTTTTAGAGCAAAATTCACTCTTTTAGAATAACTCTTTCGAGTTGTCTGCGCTGTCGAAGCACCCAGGGGCAAGAATGCACAGCCGTGCACGAATAAATACCCGTATGTCCGGGGGCGGGACATGCAAATACTGGGTGCCAACTCTCATTGGCCTTTTTTCATAGTTCAGAAGTGAATATCGGCACTCAAGAGAGACCGTAGTGTCGTTTCTCTGACACAACGTGGAGAGAGCGACAGAAGGGGAACCTAGATGTCTGCATTGCACTGCTTTTTCCATCCTGCACCCTCCTGCTCCTGCAAGTTTCTATCCCGCACTGGAATGCTCACGTTGAATTTTACTCTGTTCACCCACTCTCTGCCCACAGTGACTTTATTCCTCACTGCTCCGATTAACTGCAGTCCCTCATTAGTTTTCCAAATTGGGCAAAAGCCATACAAATAGACAACATGTGTACACAAAGACAAGCCCAGCTCCTGCCAGCTATGCTAGGGTGGGCTAGGAAATGTCATAGATGGGCATTTAGGAATGGGGGGTGCTCTGATTAGTTATTTTCATATCTGTTATTGGCATAACATGGTGTAATTATTAAGATAATTTGGCCCATTACACCTATATTTTACACTTATTTCCAAAATCGAAAAAGCCTCCCCCAAACTCTACCATTTTTTTCAAATCATTTTTTTTTTTTTTTTATTTACCCAACAACAGCAGACAAGAGGCTGAGGGATGATTTGATAAAAAAAAAAAAAAAATGTAGGTGAGTTTTAAATAATAGACTGTTGCTGTGCTTTTTTTACCATCTGAATGTTGATTTAGTGGTGTTTAACTATAATCTCTCCCTCTTCTCTCCAGAAATGTTCTTGACATATTACATACCGATACCATGTTTTAGACCTGCCTGTTATTTCGTAGGTCTCAAAATAAATGTCAAATGAAAACGTGCAGATAGGGCAACAAAAAATATTCTGTTAAAGAGGATATCCAAAATAATACATTTACATTTACATAAACTAAATAATACGACATTCTGACATATATCAGAATATTCTTGTTCACATAAACATGCTCAATCATTTTTTTATTACATTCAGTCAGTCAGTCACTGACTCGTATTTGCAACCAGTGCCGCTCCTAGCCTTTTGGGGGCCCTATGCAAAAATGTGTTTTGGGACCCTCATTCGGTATGTTCGTAATACTACTTATAATGTCTTTGACATTGTGGGGTCCCACTGGCGGATTGGGGTTCTAAGCAAATTGCTTAGTTTGTCTATAGGGAGGACTGGCACTCTTTACATCACTAAAAATAAAAAACTCAAGTCAGTGTGCACTGGCACACCGCAGCATAAGCACAAAAAACTTTCGTACCCATGCTTGTAAGTTGACGAATGTAAAATAACATTTTCAGGTCAGTTTTTGCCTTTATAAATGCAGATTTTTTTCCTCACTTTTGACGTGGGATCAAATCCGTGGACTTTAGAATCAAAACTGATTGTACTGTAGGGCTCAATGGGACTAAAGACCCTGAGTAAACACTTTTTTTTCTTATGGGGTGAAAAGTTTATGAAACATTTTCAAAATGGGCAAACATGGATATTCATTTTTTATAAAATACTTGACATGTAATGATATGTGAATGAGATTAGCAAGAAATTTTGCACCTTTTTCTGAAGTGGTTATTTTGAATAAGCATTATCTTAAAGCATCTTGCTGTCTCAAATATATTTGCATGAGATGACAAATTGTGCTCTGTAACTATTGCCCCGGTATCTACACTATATCAATATAACCACCCATGGGGCTTTACCCCAAGTGACCATTTAAAATATATATATACATACATACATATATAACCAATTTTTATCCAAAACAACCTTTTGCTGTAAGTTCTCTTCACAAGAAATATGTTGCTCCATCAACATTCAATACAAATAAATGCATTTCTTTAATTTTGATACACTTTGGGACCCGAAAAAAAGCCAATTTTCATTAAGGTTTGCCTTTAGCCCCGTTTACCCTACGTTTAATTAAAAAGGTCCCATGTCCACTATTTTGCTAACATCCGCAGCGTGATTTTGGGGTGGGAGAGGGAGATATTTGATAAGAGGGAACCTGTGGTACATTAATGGCAGCCACATGGTCACTGCTAGAGAAACCAGCAACCTTCTTTATGGGCACTAATACCTATGCATTTTACAGAAGTCTCTCTCACCACTGTCGCGCGTGTATCTGTATCTGACTCTCTGATTTTCAGCAGCATTATTCTAAAGTGCTGTTGACTACCTGCATTGCCTGCTCTTAAAATGTGATCATTTGATGCACATGCTGTGTGCACATTTTTATATTGCATTTTGTATTTATTGTTATAAAAAAAAAACATTTGTAACGCACAACCCATGGATGCACCGCCTGCTACCACCTTCCACTCGAATATTGTATCTTGTGCTGCAAGAAATCTAATCGGGTCCCGTGGGAGTTCCATGGGAATGCAGACCTCTATTTTAACCCCCATTTTTTTAAACAGCCAGTTGGCTGTAGTTGACATAACAGCCATTAACCTGCTTTAGTTGGCTGCAACTGCTGTTAAGGAGAGGGATATTCTCATTCTAGTGAATTTAATTGATCAAAAACCTGTGTAGAGCAAGATGAGTCATCAACATATTTGTCCATTTCCCCAGAAGAAAAGGACTTCAATTTTAAATGTGTTTCCTATATATGGTAATTTTGTCAATTTAGGAATACACTACCTGAAAGTGAAATGTTTTATTTCATGTGGTCTTTTCAATATCAATCCTGTCTTATTGTCTTTTTGTTACATATTTCTCTTGCCACACCTTTGAAACAACTTTTCTAATCTGCCGATGTCACCCATCCTTCTTAGGCTGAAACACAATAATGCAAGTACATGAACACAAAGCATACAGAAGTTTGGGTGCCCAAAGACAAAAAAGAAAATGCAGCAAATAACACATGTTGCCTTTTGCACCATAATCATTGAAGCTATTTTACCAGCTTCCTGCTTTGCATTTTTATGAGCCACGTCAAGTGCTACAAAATGTTAGTGCACATCATTTGCATCATCACAGAAGTGAACTCAAGTGAATTTTATTTGCATATATATTGAATATATATTGAATTTCTATTTGCATAGACACCTTAGTGTGGCCAACTGTAAATGGAATGTGCACACCCAATAGGCTAGCAATCTGATCGATTAAAACGCATGAAGTGACTGAAACATGCTTAACACATGTACGCGTACACAGATGCAAGCGCTTGGCCAACGCATTGCCAATGCGTGGTCAGTTCGAACATGCTTAATGTGCATTCTGGCATTGCTGTGTCATTAACTAATCTTAGTACTCAAGGGTGCGATAGAGATACATTTTAAAGTATGTTCCATTAAGCTGTGTTGTTATTCAGGTACTGTTGCTATAAATATATTGATTTGTATTTACTTGCTTAGTAATATCTTCAAAATGTTGATTTGCCATGACAGTATTTGACTTGAAAGAGAAAACTCACCATAGAAGTGGAGAGTTCACACTAGTGTTCAATATTGTGCCCTTTTGTCAATGTTGAGAATTCAACACGTACTTGTGTTATGTTATGAATTGCGATCCAACACTTTTCAGAATGCAACAATGCACGAAATTGAGCTGGAGAAGCTAGAACTGTCTTCTCATACTTGCATGCTGTTACAGAGGCTACAAGTTTCTGTCTTAAGTGTAAATTGGGCCAAGGAAAGTGACTGCTATCAAGTGCAAGCAGCAGGCACATCTTGTGGATAGCGTTGGTTTCTGTGCCCGTGTACCCTTATCCCCAGCATAAAATCAACAAGACCCGACACCCAGCTGATCTCTGTGCAAGACAGTGACACAACACTGCTGTGAGTGCCACTGGTCTTTATTCTAGACAGGGGACGTCCATTTGAGTATTTAGGACTGTCAAAACCACAACACTGCAGTGACAGGCACAGCATTTCTCTGCGTCTGTATCGACTGGACTTTGAAATGCCTGGAGAGAGGCTTTTAAATGATGGAAATGTAGTTTTGCTGCCATATGGAGAAAGATCTGACAAGGGATGTTCATACCGTGGAATCCTTTGGAGTCTTGTTTAACGATTCCCGAGGAGTTGAGATTGAAGTTGGATTGCAGTAAATGAGCACCGGAGGTCACAGAGAGTTAAGACAAACACAGCTTCCTGATATTCATGCATGCAAATGCTCACCACATGAATTTAACTATGCATAGGGAAGCCCTAGCCTTGCAGGAATATTCAGCAGAATCAACAACATTTCTATATGTATCCTTGAATATCTTCAGCATAAGTTTTGCCTTTAATTGTTACTTTTTCTTTTCATCTGTTTTAAACACCAATAAGTCAACGTCAACGATGTCTTACAAAGCTAGACGCATGCGTATCTCACTTTTAATGCGACTTCAGCACATTTCATTAGTTCAGATTGCATAACTATGCTAATGAGTAAATGGTTTTACCGCTGTAATTACACTACAGGGATTTACAAGATAAAAAGAATTATATAAAACCCAGAGCGCAAATGCTTAACATCTGCTCGATGATATAATTACAAGCTCTGTTTCACTGTCGATCGAACCTTGCTGGGAGTAGGGACAAGTGCTACTTGTCAACCTCAGTGGATTCAAAACAACAACAACTTACATTTATATAGTGCTTTTTTTCTCAAACTCAGAGCGCTTTACATAGTATAGGGGAATCTCCTTCACCACCACAAGTGTGCAGCATCCACCTGGATGATGCGACAGCAGCCATAGTGCACCAGAACACCCACCACACACCAGCTATTGGTGGAGGAGATGGTAGAGTGATGTAGCCAATTCAGGGATGGAGATTATTAGGGATGATAGATAGTGGCCAATGGGGGAATTTGGCCAGGACACCAGGGTTAAACCCCTACTCTTTACAAGAAAGTGCCCTAGGGATTTTTAATGACCCCAGAGAGTCAGGACCTCGGTTTAATGTCCCATCCGAAAGACGGTGCTTTTTTACAGTATAGTGTCCCCATCACTATACTGGGGCATTAGGACCCACACAGCCCATAGGGTGTGCACCCCCTGCTGGTCTCCCTAATACCTCTTCCAGCAGCAACCTTGGTTTTCCCCAGGAGGTCTCCCATCCAGGTACTGGCCAGGCTCAACCCTGCTCTGCTTTAGTGGGCAACCAGGCAATAGCTGCAGGGTGATATGGCAGCGGATAAATAAAATAAAACAAAACACTTGTTTTAAAACAGGCAAGTATTGTAATCTTATTTGTATTGTCATTTCCTTGCCAGGAGCTAAAAGTTTGATTTTTTTGAAGAGGACAAACAAGGCGATGTCTTGAAGCAGATGACATTCAATTAAGGTGAAACAGTGTTGGTCTATCTCCTTTGTTGTCTTTAGGGCAATGCTTTTTTCCACTTCATGAGGCAAGTCTTTAAATCAGATCTGTTCTAGAGCATATTGGGAATCTCAGACACTGACCCTCAGGCAGGAAAAAAAAAATCTGAGCACAGCATACCTGCTAACGTGCTGCATTAAGCTTACCCTGCAGAAAAAGAAAAGAAAAAAAAAGACTTAAACCAGCCTATAGTGTTTTTTTTTTTTTTCTTTGTCTAATTTGCTGGTTTTAGAGGAGTTTTGAGCACTTAACGGCTGGATGACCAACTGAAGTAGTTATACACCAGCTTGACCAGGCTGGGAGACCAGCTAAACCAGCTTAAACCAGTCTATGGTGGTTGGTTTTTCAATTTTGAGTTTTGAGAACTTTGCTAACTAACTCTCCAGCTAAACATCCTTAGTCTGGTTTAAGCGTTTTTATTTTTAAGCTGAGATTTGGTGCATTTCAGTCATGCCAACTCTTGGAAAGGTTTAGCGTGTGATTGTGGGTTTACATGTTGATAGGATTTTGGTCTTGGTGGACTATATTTGCTACATTGCTGCTTCTGCTGCTGCAGAGCAAGTATGGAGACTTGCTACTGCTAGAAAATACTGAGTTAAGCTTGTAGGGCATGCTGCTGGACATGCTGCTCCTACATAATGAGACAAAGCACAAAACATGTCATATCGAGCATGTGTTACATGCTGCTGTACAAATAGACATAACAAATGATCCCCAAACAAAGCAGGGAAGCTGCACAAATCCATAAACACAAAACACAACCACCCAACCAAGCAGATTGTGACAGGGTGGAGGGTGGGGCCGGGTCGTGATTATACACACCCGGTCCCTTATCAGGCTAATTAAGCTTTGGAGAGGGATAATTCTGACTGCAGAAGGTGGTGCAAGGAGAGAAAGATAGTTTGCCAACTTCCCAGAGGCATGTCCGAGTTGGTCCAGTGCCACCGCCCGACATCGTTGGATGGAGCCCTCCAGCTGGCAGAGGACTACATGGCAGCGTTCCCAGGAGGCGCCGAAGCAGTATCTTCTCTCTCTTATCTCTCTCCACCCCGTGTCTTATGTTCCCTCCCCTCCCCCCGTTCCCCTCACTCCCGGGTTTTGGCACCAGTGTAAAGGGATTAATGGAAAGGAGGAGGCGAGAACCGGCTTGATATAAATAATAGTTTAATAATGAACTAAATCAAAAGACACAAACACACATAGAACAGTCAGCTGACCTTAAACAATCTCTCTCTCCTCACACTACCTTCCGCAGTCGGCCTTTATCCCTCTCAGATGCTTAATTAGCCTGATAAGAGACCAGGTGTGTATAATCACGACCCCGCCCTGTCACACAGATCTATTGCCAAGACGTATGTACTGCTACTGCTCCAAAGAGCCATGTGCACTGAGTTTATGCTAGCTAGGTGTGCCTAGGCAGAGGCCAAATGGTGTAATGCTAATTAACATAATTTGTATGTGTGCCCTGGTCTGCTTGGATGATTAACTTAAACGCTAGTGACCTAACTCATAATGTGTACCTGAGCCAAGAAATCCCATAGATTATTTAACTAGTGACTTAGCCCAGCTATGTATGAATTTATTTCATATAATGTAATAAGATAGGTATGTGTGCCAGCCATATTTGGCTAAGGCTTACTATGTGTCATGGCCAAAGTAGACCTTACCATGCAGGCTGATAAAGGGAAACCCCCAGCAACCACCTGAGTAAATAGCATTTTCAGAGAAAAAACTTTCATAGCGTGCTGCAGAAAAATCAGCTTAACTGCAAAACTGAGCCATTTAAATGTTATACAAGAGAGAGATGCAAATGTTTGACTACCAAGTCAGAGACTATAACAAGTCAGAGGACCAATCAGCTTACACCATGCGAGCCGATTGGCTTAGCATATCACATGGGAGCAAGCCAATTGGCTTGCGGAACAAAGAGTTACATGGATCAACTTTGGTCATTTATCTTACCCAGAAGAAAAAAAGCTTAAACAAGCCTATGGTGGTTTTGTGTTCTAGTTTGCTGGTTTTAGAGACATTTGTGCACTTTCCAGGTGTCTGTTATTATAGACTGTATCTGCCTATAGAGAGCTGTAGAACTGCAACTCTGAACATATCGTAAATGGGTAATTCCTGCAATTTGGTGACATTTGAGACTTTGAGACTTTCGAAATATAAAACATACTTTTCTTAATATTTCGTCATTACAGAGATATGTTAAAGATCATATTAGTCATACAGGTCAAGCTAAATTACTAAAGAATTTCAGATGTTCATCCAGTTAAATGTGCAGCATCAGCGTGGACAATAACAGGGTGGATATTCAGTGGATAAATGAGCCACCACATGGTCTGTGATTGATATCTAGGAAACATATTT
The DNA here is from genome assembly GCF_025860055.1 of Xyrauchen texanus. Classification (NCBI taxonomy): domain Eukaryota; kingdom Metazoa; phylum Chordata; class Actinopteri; order Cypriniformes; family Catostomidae; genus Xyrauchen; species Xyrauchen texanus. Next base: position 6,874,070 of record NC_068314.1, read on the forward strand.
GTAAACTAATATTGGTTTTATTTCTGTTAACATTAATATTGTATAATTACATTTTTAAATGATAATAATTTCCCATATATGTTCCCATTATAGTGTGGACAATGTTATACTAGGCCACATATGACTAACACCACAAAATAAAGTAAAACATAATAAAACAATATCTTAACTGTATGTGGGGGGAAAAATCTAATGATATAACAGCATTTATTTTTGTCAAAGATGTTTGCCGTGCAGTTTTTGGGACATGAGGATGTGACAAAAGGATTTCAATTATTTAATATTGAACTTTTAAGCCTAAAGATGTGTGTAACATTATATAAAGTATTTATTCTTTTTTACAAGCCTATCAAAATTGTAATCGTGTAAAATTAGACAATATATATATCACACACACTTGTACTGGGGACTTAAATGACACAGAATTGTAGGAGAGACCCATATTGACAGGTGTTCCTGTGCGAGACGCTGCTTTACATTGAAAAGCTTAAATCAACCTAGGATGGTTTTTGAAGGGGTTTTCTGTAAACCACCTTAGGCTGGTTTAAGATGTTTTTTTTTAGCAGGGTGTACAGACCCATACCTCTCTATTAATTATCCTTTGCGTATATCTGCACATACTATAACTATAAGGCTGGTTTAAGCTGGTTTTAGCATTGCAGGAAAGGCTGTCAAGACGCAACATGCAAGACAGACTTAGCAGAATGCACTGTACACCTAAAGCAAGTATTTTACATAAGACTGGACACCAACAAGATTAATTACACCTTGTTTGGTTTTGACATGGCCCGTCTACAAGTTACCGAATCTATGCATTAGTGACTAACACTTCTATGGACTTGTTCAACTTAGCTATACAGTATAAGACAGTACATTTTACCCATTATAGGTTGACACTCAGTACTTTATTTCCCTGGTTTTAGCTCATTTAGAAGGAACCCAAGGGCTATGAAAATAATTATCAGCAATGATGAAGTCACTGTGGTCCATAAAGTCGCAGAGAGATTCCACATGAAATAATTGGTTTGTACAGCATTGATACTGTGGTACTCTCGGGAACCAGCATGCACAATGCAAAACATTGTTGCCCTCGAATTATTCAGGCTATATGCATTCGCTTAATTTTAGATGCAGTATCAGTAATAAATCAGGTTCAAATTTCAGTCATTTGGCACCGATGGACTGCTGGATTTATGTCAGAATAATAATTGGACAGGAAATGCGCTTGGGGAGTTGGAAAAAATCACAGTAGGGTAAATCAAACGTTCTTCATTTGGCTGAAATCTCTTATGCCATGACCAAATAGCTTGAAAATAACATTTCAAGTATTTCAATTTTCACATCCTTCTGGAGTCTTTCTAATACAACAACTTCATATATGTCAATTATATTATTTTAAAGAGACATGTGTTGGACTAATAAATGATAAACATTTCTTATGGCATGCATCCCTTTCTGTAATGATCCAAACTGCATCCTTCCTTTGCTGAGAGATCTTTTATGTTTCATTATTAAAACCCACTTTAGATGGACCACAAAATAAATGGAATGACTTTAAATGATTTAAGATGACCAGGACCAAACCAATGCCATGATCCACTATGCCATTTTTATTTATTTTTTGTCTAGTACAAACGATAGGTTGGCCAAAGCTAACACATTTACTTACAAGTAAAAAAAAAAAAAATTATAATAACTCCAGTCTTTGTATGGAAAAATGTATTAACCATTAAAGCTCATCTAGAATAAATATCATCAAAAAGAAAAATACTCACCTTCATTTCGTTCCAACCCCATATGTTCTTTATTCTTTGATACACAAAGAGGTCTTAGGCAAAATCTCCAAGCTTCTGTTTTCCAAAAAAGATTTAAAGCACAACAAATCTGAATAAAATTATCAGAAAGTAGTCCAATCTATTTGTGTGCTCTATTTCAAGATTTCTAAAACTATACAATTTATTTATTTTTTTTTACCTCTGCTGTAGCTCTCAAATTTGCAGCCTGATCTGGTGAAAATTGCTTGACTGTGGCAATATTTCTGCAAAATGATTTTACATTCCTTACATGCATCGCTGCAGTTAAGAGGTGAAATTTCCACTGGGTGGCGCTAAAAGCAAGTTTAATTTTCTCCCTAACAGATGAGGTTAAGGTTAATGCTCTATCAAGTTTTAAATCAAGAAAACCTACCTCTTTACCCTAAACCTTAAACCTAAGCCTAACCCATGGTGTCATAAAAGCAAATGAGAGATGAAAAATGCAATTGCTTCATTTGTTGCCACGTCATTTGTTGGTGCTTTCATGACACTTTCGGCTCACATGAAGACTTGTGTGCTCTATAGGACTCTTACCCCGGTACTTTGCATAGCAAGAGCAATGCTATCAATTGAGCTATGGTGCAATTTGATTGTGTATGAAAAAGTAAATGTACTTGGTTACGTAATGCAAATGTTAAAATGTATTGCCTAACAACATTGTCCGAACACAAGTGATGTGTCTCGCCTGACCACAAATGATCGGATTACCCAAGATGCATGTTCGGAAGCGGGGTCAACAATCTGCAGATTGTGATTTCTGTGAAAGGAAATAAAAGTAATTGTTGTTTTATAGCACCTCTAGTGTTTAGTTCACAGGTTGAAAATCTTGATACTTTAGATGTGAGAACAAACGATGTCTCGCTTCAGGACATCAAACTAGGACAACTCATCTAAAAGCACCATTTTTTAATCCAACACAAGTGCGAATGAAATTTGAGACCTAATTCATGTCTGTAGCCCAAAAAGTTACACTCCTCAGTTCACTGCTTATGGAGGCCCAAACCTGCAAAAATAATAAATAAATAAATGTAATAATAAGAATAAATGTCTTGATAAAACAAATATAATTCGTTTTTAACTAAATTCATTCCTGAATTTATTATTGTATGACTTTTTTACTTTATTATTTTCTGTATTTATTTTTTACTTTATTTTTATTCTTTTGAACTTTTATTTATTTATACATGTATTTATTTTTACTTTTCTGTGTGCAACATGGAAATGAGGGAGGCAGTCCTTGCGTAGCTCCAGTGCATCATTGGATGAGAGCTCAATAGTACTTATCGGAAGCACCCTCTGACTCACACAGATTTTGAATATGCGGGGAAACATTTTGCAGAGAGTCCAACAAGCCAGGATGTGCATCGACATTCATACCGGCATGCACCTCTACTCTAATTAAAACAGTCATTTGATGCGTGGCTATCGACTTAATTCGCTAAGTTGTGCAACTCTCTAGATATATGTGAAGCGTCAGCTATAGTTTACACGAGATATGGCTATGACCTGACGTCACATCAAAACAAGTAAAGAGTAAACGAGCACACGCTTCAATCTACGGTAAACCAACGGTAAGCAGGACCAGCCCAAATAATTATCATAAAAGAGACAGAAATGTAAGAATTAATAAAAAAAAATTATAAATGTGGAAATATTTAAATATGGAAATAAATACATGTGGGATTAAATAAATATAAAAACAAATGAACGCATAAATACATAAATGAAAGAAAGAAAAGAAAGTTTAAAAGAATAAAAAACGAGAGAAAATAATAAATAAAGGAACAAAAGTCATACAAAATAAGTTCAGGAATAAATTTTATTAAAAACGAATTATATAATAATCCTGTATTTATTTTCTTATTATAACATGTATTTATTTATTTATTATATTTCTAGGTTTCGTCCTCCATAGTAAGTATGAGTAATATTAGTGCCTTAACAAGCACCACTACTAATAGTAATAACCAATACTAATATTTTTTCAACATAATCCAAGTAAATCAAAATGAATCTGAATCCATTATAAGATGCAAAAATGTGCACTGTGATGCAATGTGGTCTCATTTTGAATAGCTGTGTCCAGATGTCTTTGACAGTGGTCAAAAGACATGCTCCATTTTATCCTTGTGCAGCCCATTTTTCTGTAAGTCACAATACCTTTTGCTCTGCTCTGCTCTTATTAATTTTTCAGGTCTGGCAGAGCTGGCATGAGACAGCCATTGATAGACAGCCCACAGCAGAGGACCCAACATTACCTGCTCCTGTTCTCCTCAAGCAGAAGAAAATTGACAGCAGATTCTTTTTATTTTTTTACCCTCTCTTTCCTGCGTTGCTTCTTGCAGCTTGGAAAGACATCCTCTAGTGGAATAAAAGTGTGCCTATCGGAATCCCCACAGAGACTGCTTGTTATCTGCTAACAAGATATCTTAACTGTGGATTGAGTGGTGTGTGTGTGTGTGTGTGTGTGTGTGTGTGTGTGTGTGTGTGTGTGTGTGTGTGTGTGTGTGTGTGTGTGTGTGTGTGTAAGGGGGAACTCTACAGGGGGACGGGAAGCTCTAGGAAACATTAAGATGTCTTTGCACTGTGAGCACAGTCTGGCTCCAACTGTCTGCCATGGAGAGATATTGTATAACTCACTTGTAAGACAGATGGGTGAAGGAACCTAGTGAGAGTTTAATGTTGTAGTTTGTTGGTCTGTCATGTGTGAACTGTAATTAAAAGTTCAAATGATGTTTGTAGAACTTTCTTACAAGCAGAATGGTCCATATTTTGCACAATTCCATCATTGTTCTATAATAAGTGGTGTTACTATGGCAAGCATCACTCTGTGTCCCTGCACTATTCTATGCCATTTTTAAGTAGTGTGAGAAGTGTGCTCAAACTGACAATGCAACAAAAAAAGAGTGCTACAAGTACCAAGATGATGTACTTCCTCAACAGAATAAAATGAAGTGTGGAATGTAGGACACTTCAAACACGACTCATGCAGTCAAGGCTTGCCATACTTAGTGGAAGGTGGATGGACACCTGGCCATGATGCTGGCCAGACAAAGAAATTGTAATTAATGGTGAATGAAACAATTGGCAAAACTTCTGTTCAGACAGCACCTTACAAATGTAATGAAGTTTATGATTTATGCCCAGTGGACAATAAAACAGGTAAAAAAAACAGTCCCATAGACTTACACTGAAGGAGGGGCCCGAGCCATATCTGGGGACCCAAATATCATATAGACTTTTGACTTGGGCCAGTAAGCATCCACCCAGAACACACTATTGCATCCACATAGAAATACCCTGACAACCACTAAGAATACCTTTCTGCATAGCAACACCCTGGAAACTACCTACAACACCCTAGCATTATAGTAGTGAGTTTTGCATGGTCATGCACCACACATTTTCTTCAGAAAATGAAACAATCTAGTTCAGTCTCTTTTTATGTCTTGAAAGGATGTTCTGCTACTAATGATGTGCCGTTAGTACAGTTCTGTTAACTTCTTCCCGCATATGTAGCCTGTACTGGAATTGACAGAAGAGAGTATGAACAGAAAATGTTGATTCTTCTTGTCTTTTTTTTTTCTTCTTTTTTTTTGGCATTCCTGTTTCTCTGACTTTCATCTGATAAAGCTCTTGCCATATTAATCAGGGAAACCTTGGGGTTACGGTGAGTGTGAAATCTATTTTTAAAGATGTGAGGCAGAGATAGCTCCCTTTTAATTAAACCTGAGAGCCCTCTTGTCCTGGTAATAACTGCATTACATCTGAAACAGCTCTATGAAGTAAAAATGGCGCATGTGATGAGGCAGAACAATAAATTATGTGAATAACAAAAAAGTAGAATAAATGGCTAAATAGAGTAAATTAACAAATATGTACAATCAGGGATTGTTTTCTGGAAGTTTTTTAAAAGTGCATGTCTGCTAAAAATGAATTTGATCAACTTCTAGAAGCCTTTAGATGACCTCAAAGCTTAACAGAAATAGACTAAAAATCTGAAATTTAGATTTTTTTTTCCTTTGGCACAATTAGAAATTTGTCTTACAGGATAAGAATCAACAAAGTAAAGACTAAACTTGTTCATTATCCACAAGTATTTCATTATGTTTTTACATACTTTTTCCTTCTTTTGCAACAGCATGCTTCAGTAATCAAGTTAAGTGAACCTTGACAGAGAGGTTGTTTGCTAATAGCGTTTGTTTGCTTCTCAGCCCAGCCTAACAGGGTAGTCCATGATTATTTTTATAGTTTACTCCTCCCACTGCCTTCCTCAACAGCACACATTTTTCTTTAACATGTTGCCTTGTTCCAACAAGGTGTAGAACAAATAGCTGTGCTGAGAGTATGGAGGAAAATCCCAGCGGGATCTACAGTACCAAGTCCCAGTGGAGCCAGAGTAGCTATGGATGACGAACATGTTCATGCTCCACAGAAGATGTACAGTGGCGTCATTATGTAGTAGTCAGCACCTAATCATGAGAAAGATATGAAAACTTCCTGCACTGATGAAATAGCATCCTTAATTCAAAAATGTACTGTGGTGGCATGGTATAGTTATGGCATCAGATGGAAATACCATTGCACTTTGACATCATGGTACTGAATGATTACTTTATTCATTCTAATTTACTGTTATGTATACCTTGCCTTGTCTCACGTTTGCCCTTTGTTTGTCATTTTTGTCACTTTCGTAGTTCCGTAGTTTTCATTTTGTCCCTTTTGTAGTTCCATAGTTTTCTTGTTAGCCTCGTGTTCTCTGTTCATTGTTTGCACCTGCCCTCGTTAATTTGCAGTTTCCCTCTGTTTATTCCCTTGTTATCTTGTTGGAGTTCTGTTTGTTCATTGGCCCCTTTTTCTTATGTTCATGTATTTATACCCTGGTTTTTGGTTCAGTCCTTGTCAATCGGTGTATGTAGATGAATGTTGATGAATGTTGTCAAGCCTGATCTGTGTTCCCTGCCCGAGTTCTCAGTTTATGTTTCATCGTGTTTTGTTTCTTGTTTTCCCATTGTGGCTGTTTCCTTTGTGTTTATTTGTTTGTTTATTTAATAAAAGTTAAAGCTGCATTTAGATCCACTCTCCTCGTCTGCCTTCCAAGCCTCCCATTCGTTACAGAACGATTGACCACAAAATGGATCTAGCAGCTTATCCGGCGAATTACCGGCTCCTTTGCCTAAAGCAGGGGGACCACCCTTTGGAGGACCACGTCCAAGATTTTCTGGAGCTGGCAAAAATCTCTGATTTCCCCGACCACGCCCTGGTGGTATTCTTCCGGGGTAGCTTGAACGGGTCTCTGAGGGAGCGGTTGCCGCCGACGAATCGTTGCTGGACACTCCTCAATTATGTGGAGGAGACCCTACGAGTCAGCGGATCACCGCCCACTATGGACGATCTGGAGGATGACGCTACCGCTCTTCCCACAAAGGTACTCCCCCTGTCTGCCACGATTCGTCTCTCCACGCCCGTCCTGACTTACAGGCTGCCAACCCCGTCCGCTTCAGAGCCGGTGTGCCCCGCTTCCACGATCCTCGAGCCGGCACGCTCAACTTCGTCCGCCCAGAGGAGGAAGAGAAGACGGGCTTCCGCCTCCCGGCCCACGCCTGCCCCGGTCTGCGAGCCAGAGCCCACGCCTGCCCCGGTCTGCGAGCTAGAGCCCACGCCTGCCCCGGTCTGCGAGCCAGAGCCCACGCCTGTCACTGTGAGCGAGCCAGAGCCTGCGCCCACGTCAGCCGCGGTGAGCGAGCCTGCGCCCACGTCAGCCACGGTGAGCGAGCCTGCGCCCACGTCAGCCACGGTGAGCGAGCCTGCGCCCACGTCAGCCACGGTGAGCGAGCCTGCGCCCACGTCAGCCCCGGTCAACCAGCCAGAGCCATTAGCCTCAGCCGTCAGCGAGCCAGCGCCTGTCGCCTCAGCCGTCAGCGAGCCAGCGCCTGTCGCCTCAGCCGTCAGCGAGCCAGCGCCTGTCGCCTCAGCCGTCAGCGAGCCAGCGCCTGTCGCCTCAGCCGTCAGCGAGCCAGCGCCTGTAGCCTCCGACAGCAGCGAGCCAGCGCCTGTAGCCTCCGACAGCAGTGAGCCAGCGCCTGTAGCCTCCGACAGCAGTGAGCCAGCGCCTGTAGCCTCCGACAGCAGTGAGCCAGCGCCTGTAGCCTCCGACAGCAGTGAGCCAGCGCCTGTAGCCTCCGACAGCAGTGAGCCAGCGCCTGTAGCCTCCGACAGTCCCTGAGCCAGCGCCTGTAGCCTCGACCGTCCCTGAGCCAGCGCCTGTAGCCTCGACCGTCCCTGAGCCAGCGCCTGTAGCCTCGACCGTCCCTGAGCCAGTGCCAGCAGCCATGACCGTCCAAGATCCAGCGCCAGTGGTCGTGCCCGTCCAAAAGCCAGCGCCAGTGGTCGTGCCCGTCCAAGAGTCAGCGCCTCTTGAGCCTCCCGAGCCTCCTACGGCTCTGTCCCCAGAGACTCCAGAGCCTTCTTGGGCTCCGCCGTGGCCCCGCCGTCCGCGGATCATCCTCGTACAGCGTCAGCCTCTCGACGCCCCTGAGCCTGCTAGGGCTCCTCTTCCAGAGTTTCCCAGGGCCCCTCCTCTCAAGCCTCTCGAGCCTCCCAGGGCTCCGCCCCTCAAGCCCCTCGAGCCTCCCAGGGCTCCGCCCCTCAAGCCTCTCAAGCCTCCCAGGGCTCCGCCTCTCAAGCCTTCCAGGGCTCCGCCTCTCAAGCCCCTCGAGCCTTCCAGGACTCCGCCCCTCAAGCCTATCGAGCCTCCCAGGGCTCTGCCCCTCAAGCCTCTCGAGCCTTCCAGGGCTCCGCCTCTCAAGCCTTCCAGGGCTCCGCCTCTCGAGCCTTCCAGGACTCCGCCCCTCAAGCCTCTCGAGCCTCCCAGGGCTCCGCCTCTCCAGCCCCTCGAGCTTTCCAGGGCTCCGCCCCTCGAGCCTCCCAGGGCTCCGCCCCTCAAGTCCCTCGAGCCTCCCAGGGCTCCGCCTCTCAGCCTCCAGGGCTCGCCTCTCGAGTCTTCCTGGCGCCTCTCGAGCCTCCCAGAGCCTCCCTCAGCCTCGAGTCTCCTGGCTCTCCCGAGCCTCCTGCCACTCGAGCCTCCTGCTCTGCCCCCGAGCCTCCTACGGCTCTGCCCCCCAAGACTCCTACGGCTCCGCCTCCCGAACCTCCCTCGGCTCCGCCTCCAGAGCCTTCCAGGTCTCCGCCCCTAAAGCCTCCTACGGCGCTACCTCCATCGGCTCCACCTCCTGAGCCTCCCAGGTCTCCACCTCTAGAGTCTCCTCCCACGGTGAGGCCGCCTGAGCCTGTCCTTGCCCTGTGGCCAGCTCCCAGGCCGCCTGAGCCTGTCCTTGCCCTGTGGCCAGCTCCCAGGCCGCCTGAGCCTGTCCCTGTCCTGTGGCCAGCTCCCAGGCCTCCTGAACCGGTCCCTGTCCTGTGGCCAGCTCCCAGGCCCCCTGAACCGGTCCCTGTCCTGTGGCCACCTCCCAGGCCCCCTGACCTAGCCCCCTCTGTACTCTCCTTGGACTGCCGGTCTGCCCCTCGTTGCCCCCTGGACTGCCTGTCTGCCCCTCGTTGCCCCCTGGACTGCCTGCCTGCCCTTCGTTGCCCCCCTTGGTCTGTCTGCCCACCACAAGCTTCCCCCCCAGTCAATGGACATTTGTTTTATGTGATGGTACTTTTGAGCGTCTGGAATCCGCTCCTTAAAGGGGGTCTCTGTTATGTATACCTTGCCTTGTCTCACGTTTGCCCTTTGTTTGTCATTTTTGTCACTTTCGTAGTTCCGTAGTTTTCATTTTGTCCCTTTTGTAGTTCCATAGTTTTCTTGATAGCCTAGTGTTCTCAGTTCATTGTTTGCACCTGCCCTTGTTAATTTGCCATTTGCATCTGTTTATTCCCTTGTTATCTTGTTGGAGTTCTGTTTGTTCATTGGCCCCTTTTTCTTATGTTCATGTATTTATACCCTGGTTTTTGGTTCAGTCCTTGTCAATCGTTGTATGTTGATGAATGTTGTCAAGCCTGATCTGTGTTCCCTGCCCGAGTTCTCAGTTTATGTTTCATCGTGTTTTGTTTCTTGTTTTCCCATTGTGGCTGTTTCCTTTGTGTTTATTTGTTTGTTTATTTAATAAAAGTTAAAGCTGCATTTAGATCCGCTCTCCTCGTCTGCCTTCCAAGCCTCCCATTCGTTACATTTACATGGTAATCCAAGTTACTTCAAAGAATTTTCCTGGTATTACCACATCACATATTCTAAAGCCATGGCATTGCACATGTGGAAAAATGTGGTATTACCATGGTAAATGTGCAAACATATTTGTGTTTCTTTTGTATATGTCTTTTGTATTGTCACAGTACCATGTTTTAAAAAAGTATGAACATTGTACATGTCCAAAAATCATTGTATTACTACAATACCATGTCCAAAAGCCAAGGAATTACCACAGTCCCAAATCCCAAAAACATGTATAACCATAGTACCATGTCCACAAACCATGGTATTGCCACAGTATCATGTCCAAAAACCATTGAATAACCATTGTAAATATCTAAAACCATGGTATCACCATTGTACATGTCCAAAAACCATGCTTTGTTAAATTAGTCACTTCAATACTGCGTCAGTAGCTGTCGCTTTGACAGCTCCTTGCAGGAGTGTCGATCTCTAAAACCCTTTACAATTATGCATCTCAATTAGAATTATCTCATTTGCATCTGGGGCTAGAATAAATATCAAGATATTCATCATTACAGACATATAAACTGGCATACAGCGGCATTTCTCTTCAGGGTCCAACTGACATCTCATCATATCGGCATTTGAAATTGATTACGGACATGGCATTTGTAGTTCGGTACGCCCACGACAATCTGCGCTACCTTTGACACACATCACCCCCTTGAAAGAGGCAGTCCTGGTCCACTTAGAAATCTAAGTTGGTCATGTAGGTTCACATAAGGCTTATGGTTTGGCTGGCAAGCAGGGGCGTCGGACTGGGGGGGTAAAGGGTACCGAGTACCCAGGGCCCGAGGCAGGGGGGGCCCCTTAGAAGTCAGTTTTCTATACATACATATTTGGTACGGGGGCCCAGCAAGATGGTTTGTACCCAGGGCCCAAAATTTGGTGCTACGCCCCTGCTGGCAAGTCTGGTTTGGCCTTACAAGCCTACCAAGCCTATCTGCTAAGGGATATGGATGAAAGCAAACTAGTCTTTTAAAGAGCTGAGTTGCGCCATAGACCTGGCGCTCCAAGCAACCAAAATCACTGCTGGGGCTATTGGCATATCTACAGGTAGCTTGGTGTCCATTGAGCATCATCTGCGGCTTAATGTGTTAGGACTTTGCAATAAGGTTATATACGTTCTGCGAGACACTACAGTTTTTGGAGCAGGGACTCACTTTTATGATAACATGAGTGCTTTCAGCGAGTGATTCCAGTTGGCTGAGAAGAAATCACTGGCCTATAAGCAAATCTTGCCACGGGGAGGTGGCTTTAAAATGCTGCAAGTTCCCTCATGCTGTAATAAGAGACTAATACAGAATGTCCCAGCCAGGACCCAACATCACTCCTTGGGCCCAAAGCCCTCCCAATCAACAAGATATTGGAACCCACGCCCTCTGCTTCTGACATCCAGCAGCTTCTTAACACAGTATGCAGGGGCACCGTCAATAAGGCAAGGGGGGTGGGTGCTGGAGGCAGGGGATACAATGGACTGTGATGGAGAGGTTTGATCCAAGATACGAGGAACACTGGATGTATTCTGCTTAGAGATGATGGAAGCTTAAGGCAGATGGTCACAGTGCTGATGATTTTGATGATGGTGTAAGTGCCTATGAATCTGAGGGCTTGTTTTTGAGAAGGCCGTTTTAAGGGTAAATCCTTTGAAGATTCAATCCAAAATTTCTGTGCACAGGTGTGGAGAGGGACTCGAAATCCATGTAGGTCTGCAATAGATTTGGACCTGACTCCATGTGCTGTAGCAATGGCTGATGAAAGCTTAGCTAGAAGGGACAGCAGCATCTGACTTCTGAGAGGGAAAGAGGGGGGTTGGTATCCCAGGCAGCACTGAAAAGGGGACAGGCTGGTGGAGGAAACTGGCAGGGAGTTGTGGGCATACTCCTCTCATGCTAGTTGTTGACTCCAGGAGGAGGGTTTATGTGAGGCCAGGCAGCATAGCATCTGTTCCAGGCCCACTCCATCTGCCCATTAGACTGGGGATGGAAGCCCAAAGACAAATTGACTGATGCGTCGAGCAGATGACAGAACTCCTTCCAGAAATGGGAAATTAACTGGGGCCCTCTATCAAATAACACATTTCAAGGGAGGCCATGAATCTTGAAAACATAAACAATCATGTAATGAAATGGACCACTTTATAGAAACAATCCACCACAGTCAGGATTGTGCAGTAGCCCTTGGAGACTTTGGACTTTGTTGCAAAGTCCAAAGCCATGTGTGACATGGGGTGCTCAGGCATCAGCAGAGGTTGCAGTAGACCATCAGGAGGATGGCTGGGAGTCTTGTTCTGGGCATAGACGGAGCAAACTGAGATGAAGCTACTGACATCCTTGACAATGGATGGCCACCAAAAATGCTGTTGGATGGATGCTAAACACCTCCTCAATCCTGGGTGGCACACCAGTCTATAAGATTGGCCTCACTGTAGAACTAATGAATGGACTGGTTTGGGAGCAAACAGTCTCCCCTGTGGACAGCTTTCAGGAACATGGGTGTAACCAAGTGGCCTTCTGACTTGGGTTTCAATGTCCCACAAGACTGGTGCCACCAAGCACCCAGCAGGCAGGATGGGTTCTGGTACAGCCTCTTCCTCGGAGCCTCTGAAATGACATGAAAGGGCATCTGGCTTGACATCTTTGGAACCTGGGCGGTAAGACAAATGGTTAATTCACTCAAAAAATCCAAACCAAGAAGAACACTTCAGCTCCTTCCAGCCAATCCTGCCACTCCTCCAGGGCCATGTCTACTGCCAGTAACTCCCTGTTTCCAATGTTGTAGTTACTTTTACCTGGGATGGCCAGTGGGAGAAGACTGCACATGGATGGTCTTTTCATTCTTCTAGGGTCCGTTGTGACAGCACTGCCCTGAAGCATCAACCTCCACAATACCTGTAGACTGTGGTTTGGCAAGACCAGGATGGAAGCAGATGAAAAGTGACCCTTAAGCTCCTCAAAGGCAGACTGAACTTCCATCTGACTACTGGAACCGTATCTTGATTGAGGTAAGGGCTGTGAGTGGAGCAGTGACCTGGCTGGAGTTCCTCACGAACTGTCGATAAAGTTTGCTAACCACAGAAAACTCTGCAGAGCCTTTGGGGACAGGACATTCAGCTACTCCCTTGATCTTAGCCGGGTCAATCCTGATTCCCTCTGCTGAGATGATATAACCCAGGAAGGGAACTGATGGGGCATGGAAGGAGCATTTCTCCGCCTTGACATAAAGTTGATTATCCAGCAGTAGGACTTGTCAGACATGCTGATCATGTCCCTGGAGAGACCGGGAAAAGATGAGGATATCATCAATATAAACAAAAACTAAATGGTTCACAATGACTCTAAGCACGTCGTTGACCATTGCTTGGAAGGGTTTTGGTAAGGTTGAAGGGCATGACGCAGTATTCAAAGTGCCATGTAGGAGTGTTGAAAGGCGTCTTCCTCTCATCACCCTCCCTGATGTGGACCAGATGGTAAGCATTGCAGACATTTAACTTTGTGAAAATGGGTGCCCCCTACAACAACGCAAAGGCAGATGTCATTAATGGTAATGGATATCTGTTCTTTATGGTGATCTCATTGAGGACTTGATAGACAATTCAGGGGTGCAATGAACTATCCTTCTCTAGAAATAAGAATCCCACACTGACCAGAGATGAGGAAGGGTGGATGAGACCAGCTGCTAGAGAATCCTTGATATGCCATTCCATGGCTTCATTCTCTGGAGCAGACAGGGAGTAAAGGCACCTTTTGGGCTGAGAATTGCCAGGTAGCAAGTCAATGGCATAGTCATATGGTCGATGGGGAGGGAGAGATGCAGCCCAGGACTTTGTCGAAGACTTTGTGTAGATCAAGATACTTAGGAGAGATCGAGATTAGTTCACCTCATTCTTCCTGTGGGGACAGAGAGAGGAGAGATGGCAGACATAGCCGAACCAAGATGGTGCTCAAGGCAGAACTGACTCCTATTACCACATTTCTTTCCCAGTCGTTGTGGGGGTTATGCTGATCTAACCAGGTGTTAATTAACCTCAGTTAATTTGGGATGACTTCAAAGTCTTTAACACTAAAATGTATGGTTCATACAAAATCATTTTGTTTAACCATTGACCCAAAACACTTAGTTTACTCATTTTAACCACTAATAGTTCTAAACATAAATAACTAATATTGGCATTGTATACATTCATTTTCTGTTATGAAAAGCTCTTTACAAATACATTTGAGTTGACTTGACCAGGGATGACCAAGCACAACGGGGACAAAGGGAGAGTCTAACAGATAACAAATATTTATTCTTTTTGATTCCCCACAAGGAGGAGCCTAATTGGTTTGGTTGCTTGGGAAATGCTGGCCAGTAGCTGCCAATTGAGAGCACTTGCTTCGATGGAATGATTGAGGTTGGACACAGGAACTCACCACTTAGCACAAGGGTTGCATCGATGAAGTAGCCATCTGCACCCGAGTCCACTGTACAGAAAACTGGGGAATATTACCCTCGAAACTGGACTGATGCTGGGAGAAGAGTGCAATGCACGGAGGAGTTATTGGCCCAAAATATGCTCACTAATAACCCCTGACCTACCGGAGAGCATCGATTTTTAGTGGGTAAGCCACTGCCATATGACCAGCCTAAGTACAAGCAGAACCCTTGAGTAGGTGTCACTTCACATGGAAGTTTAGGCAGGTATGACCTGGCTAAACTCTGGGTCAGGCAGAGGATCAGAATCAAGTTTAGGTGATATTTACATTTACATTTATGCATTTGGCAGACGCTTTTATCCAAAGCAACTTACAGTGCACTTATTACAGGGACAAACCCCCTGGAGCAACCTGGAGTTAAGTGCCTTGCTCAAGGGCCCAACAGTGGCATCTTGGTGGTGCTGGGGCTTGAACCCCCGACCTTCTGGTCAGTAACCCTGAACTTCAACCACTGAGCCACCACTGTCCCTGATATAACTTAGAGCTGACTCTACTCCTACAAATGAGATGCTTGGGTACTCTTGCCCCGGCACCGCTGAGAGTCTGTTATCAACCCGGATGGCCAGGTCCATCAAAGCATCGAAATAAGAAGATAGGTTGTGAGTGTATACCTCGTCTTTGATGTCCTCTGTGAGTCAACGCAGAAAGGCATCGGTCAGGATAATAACATTCCATGCACAGGTTTCAGCCAGAGTGCGAATTTCTATAATGAAGTCAAACACAGTGTGATTGCCTTGACGTAGACCCATGGTCTGCCAAGCTGCATCACTACCATACACCAACTGGTTGAAGACCTTACATATCTCATCAGAAAATATCTGGAACTAATTGCAGAAGAGTGATTTGGCATCCCAGATAGCAGTGGCCCAGTCCCTGGCTCGTTCCTTGAGAAGGGTGATACCATAAGCCATCCGGGCCCCTTCGGAAGTGAATGTGGTGGGTTGTAAACTGTAAATCAAAGAACATTGGGATAAAAATACCTTGCAGGTCTTTGGCTCACGAAAGTGGAGAGGAGGATGTGGGAAATTTAATTGTGTTAGGATCTGCTCTTGCAAACTCAAGGCACAATCTGGCATCCCTAACTGGAGCTGTGGAAAGTTCATATTTGGCCCCTAAACATGGCTCGTCTGACACACTTGGGTTGTTGCAGCCAGTGCTTAAGACCTTATTATAGTCCAGGGCTCCTTCAACAAGGAAGCTGTATGCCTTAAAAGTGCAAACTTTCACTGTGGTGACCCAGTGCATGGCCCCATATAGAGGATATTTTTCTTTTTGGAAAAGTGTTTGAAACCACGACTTAATCCATCCACACTTAATGTGCACATTGCTGCCATAGCGACTGGCCATGACCCCTTGTGTGTCAGCAAACACCCTATGGTCAGTAAGTTTCTGCATAGTGTGAGTCCCACTACTGACCCGTTCTGGGATTTAGCGCTAGTACTGAATATGCCGATTTGTAGTGCTGGCCACCCTCTTTAGGGCTCAGACTGTTATACTGCAAGCATTCTGTCCTCCTCACTTTGATTCAGATGAGGCTAAGAGTTTCCACATATTCTGCCCTTTGAGGGCATTATGCATTTACGTTGACCAAATTCTTCAATTCAGGCTGTCTGAACATCTCATTGACTGTTAATCTGTCATCTGCATTCAAATGTAATTAAATTGATGTGCTGTCACAGGTGTGCATATATCGACTGTTTTGTGGCTTTGAATGGGGCTCATCCAGTTAGATTTTAGAGGTTGAACTCTATTTGATAATCAGTATTTGACATACGAAGGCACAAGTGACTGTTAAACACTGTGAGAGAAAAGTCTTTTCACTGTGACTCTCTAGTGATATTCAACTATAAATAAAACTGAAATGAGATTGCACAGCCCCAATGTAATCAGGAGGACACATTTCTGATAGTAAAATAGAAATATACATGTGTCTGAGCCGATGCATTGTTAAATAGGCTCTAATTCTGCTCACACACAATACACTGTACAAGGACAGATAACAGGATTAAGGCTAGTTGTGAGTAAACATGAATTGTTTGGCTGCTGCTGCCACTGCTGAGGACAGACTCTCACGTGACCTAGTTGCATATCTGTATTTGTGTGTGTGTGAGAGAGAGAGAGAGAGAGAGAGAGAGAGAGAGAGAGAGAGAGAGAGAGAGAGAGAGAGAGAGAGAGAGAGAGAGAGAGAGAGAGTGAGTGAGTTATATGTTTGATAGGTGTACAGGCCTGAAGACAAGAAAAATCTCAAGTGAGATTTCACTAATATCTCAGCTGTTACTCCTGGAGAGCAATGAGATTAATGGAAAGAAAATAGACTTTTATTGTAATAACCTACAAGTGTTTCAGAAGAGGTCTTAACAATGTTTTAAACTGAGCTCGGATTTACCAAGATAAAGTCTGCAATTAAAGGTCAGAGTCATTTCAATATGGTCATTTCAATATGAACTCATATATTTCTCCATGAATTCTTCCACGACCCAATTATAAGGGCTAGCACTGTAAAACTGAACGATCTTACATTTTTAAGTTACATTTCAAGACAACATCATGAGACAACATCTCAAGATAAATTAATTGTATTGTTTAACCATATTGAATTTAATTACTAATTAAGAAAGTGTGTTAAAACCCGAAATAATCATGTGGAATTACAAAATTATTGTGACAAGTGAAATGTGTGGAAATAAAGACATTATAGTAGTTAAATGTCTGGAGTGGTGGTGGTGTAGTGGACTAAAGCATATAACTGGTAATCAGAAGGTTGTTGGTTTGATCCCCACAGCCACCACAATTGTGTCCTTGAGCAAGGCACTTAACTTCAGGTTGCTCCAGGGGGATTGTCCCTGTAATAAGTGCACTGTAAGTCGCTTTGGATAAAAGCATCTGCCAAATGCATTAATGTAAATGTAAAATGTACATTTTTACAGTGTTTTAAAGTGTCATTTGGATGAATCACAAATGAGAACTTTCTTATTTCTCAGTTGTTTCTTCTAAAGAGCCAGGAGGTTAAATGGAAAGCAACTGGAAACTTTAAGTGGCAAATTCATTAAACCGTTGGGCCACTTTTGCGTGTGTTATTTCAGTGCAAAAGTCTGCGTATCATTCACTAACCACCCACAATCAAGTTAAACCAGGCACAATCAGCCCAGAAATTGCGCTGAGTCTAGAGTATTTAAATTAAGTAATTATCATTGTGGGTAGCTCAGCGAGTATTGACTCATTTACATTTACAATTATTCATTTGGCAGACGCTTCTATCCAAAGCGACTTAAAAAAGAGGAAAACATAAGCGAATCATCTTAAGGAGACAGTAGTACGAAAAGTGCCATACTATAAAGTTTCACTATCATCAGAATAGTATACAAAACAGATTTAAGTGCAACAAGAATTGTAAATTATTTTATTTTTTTAGTGACCGATTAAGTGCTTTTGGAAAAGATGTGTTTTTAGCCTTTTTTTGAAGATAGAGAGTGAGTTAGCTTCCCGGATTGAGTTGGGAAGGTCATTCCACCACCGTGGTATGATGAAACTGAAAGTCCGGGAAAGTGTTTTGGTGCCTCTTTGTTTTGGTATGACAAGGCGACGTTCCTCTGCATAAATGTTTTTAGGTATGCTGGAGCAGACCCAGTGACTGTTTTGTATGCCAGCATCAGGGCCTTGAATTTAGTACGTGCATGAACCGGCAGCCAGTGGAGAGAGACAAAGAGTGGTGTAACATGTGCTCTCTAAGGTTCATTAAAGACCAGACGTGCTGCTGCATTCTGGATCATTTGGAGGGGTCTAATTGCACATGCAGGAAGGCCTGCAATGAGAGCGTTACAGTAGTCCAGTCTAGTTATGACAAGTGACTGAACGAGCAGTTGTGTGGCATGTACAGAGAGGAAGGGTCTTATCTTCCTGATATTGAAGAGTGTAAATCTACATGATCTTGCAGTCTTTGAGATGTGGTCTGTGAAATTTAGCTCATCATCAATGGTTACCCCTAGATTTCTGACCGTTTTGGAAGGCGAAACTGTAGTTGGACCCAGCTGCACGGTGATGTTGTGTTCAACAGCAGGGTTGGCTCAAGTTCGAATCCAGGGTGTGCTGAGTGACTCCAGCCAGGTCTCCTAAGCAACCAAATTGGCCCGGTTGCTAGGGAGGGTAGAGTAACTTGGGATAACCACGTTTAGTGGTTCTTGCTCTCAATGGGGTGCATAGTAAGTTGTGCATGGATTGCAGAGTCTCTGTGGTGTCATGCACAACAAGCCACGTGATAAGATGTGCAGATTGACTGGACATTCCAAATTGGGGGATAAAGAGAAAAAAAGAAAAGAAAATGAGGGCACAAGTCAAAATTATTATTACTATTTATTTTTTTGTAATCAACAATATGCCACAAATGCTGTTGATTGAGCTTTACTTGTATTAAACCCGGTATATTCCTTTACTATAATTGCACTCACAACCAGCTATTTCTAGCCCATGAAATATTGTAGGAATGACATTATTGGAAAATGTACTGTATATTCACTATAGATTTATATTCACTAATGCCTGGAAATGTAAAATTGTCTGATACTGTGTATCCAGGTTTTCCATGGTGTAACTGTCAGAGAAGTCAGTTTATATTTCATGTTTATTTAATTATTTTGTTAAAGACTTTTAACTTGAATCTGCTTTGTAAAGAGCTGTTTTAGTGGAGACGCTACACATGGGAAACCTATTCCAAGGCCACATTAACTGAGCAATCCACATTAATATTATAGCTCTTTACGCTTACTGTATATCAACATTTGACCCATTTGTATGTTTTATTTCACTTAAGGAATTTGAGAAGAAATATCCGAGACAAAATTGCTACTTATTAAATATAACAAAGAAGTCCATTTAGTCTCCTGAGATATGAAAGTGTAACCTTGAAAATTCCAGGAGTATAGCTATTCATCTAATGTATGTACAGACTACATGAGTGTGTATGGTTGTCCTCAAAAGTAGATCAGTACATCAGGCTGGTGAAATGACTCTGTCTAGCAGAACTGGAGCGAGAGTGGTGCGCAGGTGTGTGCGTGCGTTCATGCAAGTTGCGTGAGGTATCGCAGGCTTACTGCTCTGTGCAGGGGCTTCCGTGACTTGCCCAGGAGCACCCTGCTGCGAGGGAGACCGCATGCTCCATTCAACCGCATTAAAAAAGCATGAGCACCAGGCTTGGATGGGGAATGGGGCACATTGATGGATAATTGCCCCTTAAGTGCTGCACACGCGTACACTCAAGTGCCCTTCTAGATCTGTGTTACAACTGATGAAAACTTTGATCCCTTATCTATTCCTGCAACAATCAAAACAATGGTAAACCATCATGCCGTGCCCCAGTTTCTCAATTGGCTGAGCTAGGCGTTGAACTAAAAAGACCACTGAATTTAAAATGGTCATAACCACGGTTTAAGGGAATGGTTCAATACAAGTTATATTAAGGAATATTCCAGGTTCAAAGTTAAGCTCAATCAACAGCATTTGTGGCATAAAAATGATTACCACAGGAAATAGATTTTTTTTTCTCCCACCCACGGCCACACCTGCCTTCTTTTCTCCTGATAAAATAGTCAGCAGTGTGATATTGATGTTTGGCATTTTTAGAGGTGTTTACTGTTGCCTTCTGCACATTCATTATCTCCATCACTCCTCCTCTGCACTCAGCAGAGTTATTTATGGATTCTTCCAGAATTTATTTCCAGCATCTGACTGTCACGAGTGCATTTAGGAAACTAATAACCACCCTTTTTTGGGTTACTGATGCACTTATATTTAACTCAGATGTTGGTAAGGTTTATGATGGAAATCCTTGTTTTAATATTACTGATGTAACCAAATGATTCACTTTTGAAATAATGGCAATGTTTGGTATGGAATATTAAAATGCTACTTACTGAAGTACTATGCAGTGTACACTGTAAATTAACAGCTTTTTTAATGTAAGTGAAACAGTTGAATGATGCATTGATAAATGTTATACATACTATACATTATACAGAAGAATAGTAAGAGTAGTATGCTTTTCCAAACATAGCCAGTGTCTCATAGTTAATCTCATATCGGCATGCAAACATTCAGCAGCAGGGACAGCATGGTTTCTGCACAGAAGCACTCAAAGGAAAGCAAACGACTTTTGGTGTGAGCCACCTTGCTTTCAGCATGAAATCAAAGTGACATGCAACACAGGAGTCTCGCATGTCAGTCTAACTTCACTAACCCTCTCTCTTTCCTATCCTTGAGAAGAATGTTGCTGGGATCATGAATGAATTAGCAGCTTCCTCAGATTTTCTCACCCACTGTGTCCATTGAGTTTAACAGACATGCAATTTCAAGCAAATTCATCTGTGCCAGAAATGCAATGTACAGTTTTTATTATTAGCAAACTAAAAACCTTTTCAAATTTTTTGACAGTGAATATTGTATCAGGCATGCAGCATTCTTATTTTCTTCAGAATATGTAAAACTGAATGCACATATTTAGTGATATTATTTATAAAAATAAATAAATAAAAATCTGTTTAAAAACGAACGCAATTTAAACATGCCTCAGCTACATAAATTGCAGAATAAAAGTGTGTATTTTCACACCATCAGAGTTATTCGAGCTTGAAGTACACATAACTTTGTTTCTTACAAGCCATATCAGCAGGGGGCAGGCAGTGCACCTCAACAAACCTCACAAGCAGCGCCGCCACAGAATAAGAGCTAGGATGTGATTTTTTTTATGTTTCAAGCATCCGTAGAACACATATACTCTGTGAGAACCGGACAGATTGACAAACTCAACTGCAAAATGGATTGATGTTGACTGTAGGATTATGTTTAATGATATGGAAATAAATAAATAAATGTAAACAATAAATTGATTCTAAAGCCACTTTTTACTGGTCTGCTACAATAAAGCAGTCTATTTCAATCTGAATATCAGAATTTTTATGCTTACAATAGTGTATATATATATATATATATATATATGCACATATATATGCACAGTATATATTTATCCTTGCGCGACCCCACGTCCACATGTGTGGATGTTGTATTTTGGCTCCGCTATATGCAACGCATAATTTAAATCATTAAAACCGACTGAATACTGTTCACATTGGGTGGGTTATGTCATTTATGGGTTAAATTTCTGCCGCACCGCTTCACGTCACACAACAACGTGACATACATTTCTAGGAAGCACTACTTTTGGCACAGCGCCAACAAAATAAATGCAACAAAAAATTTTTTTTGATTCAAACCTATTTGGTTGTAAAAAGTTCATTTTTTTATGCTGCTTTAATGCATCCATTCATAATTAATTGTGTATAATTTATATTGAATTATCTTTATTTGAGGGTATTTCTCAGCAAATAATTATATATATATGGTTAATTGCAATTAATTTGATCATTTTTATGGCATGTCATGTAATTTATTTGATCATTTTTAATCGATTTATAGTCCTACTAAAAATCTAGCTCATAGCTGAAGTAGAATAAAAATGCCATGTCAATATTTACAAAAATGAATAAATGAATAAAATAAAAAATGCATTTGATTTGATGATGTGCAAGTACAAACACTTAAATATGCTGCTGTGGCAATTGTCATAATAAATGTTTATAATTGTATCCGTCCATAAACTTATCAAGAAGAATATACTTTATAATTACTGCCTGATAACAATTTTAAATACACACACATCCCGATAAGCTTTCAGAGTCTAACATATTAAGCTTTCCAAGATGGCGAGTGAGTATGTAGCTGAAAGTTCATTCATGACCTCTACATAATCCTTTAAAATGCTATCATTTCAAATGTTGGGGCAATTATTTGACCATGGTTAGGCAAACATATGTTTGCGATATGACTGCAGTGCTTTGTTTGGGCAATAAATATGCAAATAGACCTGGAGGGATATACTAATAACTGATTGGTTTGAAGATTGGACCTATCCCCAATGACAGGATTTTGTTGGTGGGAAATTGGATGCAGGAAGGGACACAATGAGACTATTGATATTATTAGTATGTAGGGTGCACCTCTACCACAACAAATGTCATTACCGAAGACATTCTGACAGCTAATCATTCCACTATTCGGCAGTTACTTGAACTAAATTCAAGACCAGTGAGTAATGATTAAATGATTTTAGTAATGTTTCTTTATTATATATAGATATATATATATTTATTTATTTATTTATTTATATATATTTTTTTTTCTTTTTTTTTTTTAAAGTACACAAATCTGAACTGAAATAGCTTTAAACTGTGTTTGATATAATGGCAAGTGATTTTCTAGTACCAAATTAGCAATTGAGCATGATTACTCAAGGATAAGGTGTAATGGCTGCTGGAAATAGATTCTATTTATTTATTTATTTATTTTTTCAAATAGTGTTGATGCTGTTTTTACTGTTTTTTTTTCAAATAGTGATGATGCATTATTTATCAAAATGTCCTGACTATACTTTGTGCTCAGTGAAATCACTTTGGTGAATTAAAGTACCAATTTCCTTCTGAAACTGCAAAATCAGTATTTTATTCCAAACCGCCAGTCTACATATCCTGAAGATAATAAGTGATGCTTTTCCATGCAATACTCACTGCCTTGATGCTAGGGTGTTGTTCTGGGTTGTGTTTCCCAAACAATGACAAAACTTATAGTTTAACCACCATAGTACAATGCAATGTTTAAGAAATTTTCTAACTAGCAGTGTTGTATAAATATTTTTGGTGTCGCTGTGCTGAAATTTGTATTAGGAGGAGTTAACTCAAGAACTGCTCTGACCAATAAGTCTGAATTAAAGGGATAGTTCACCCAAAAATGTACATTCTCTCATCATTTACTCACCCTCATGCCATCCCAGATATGACTGAATTTCTTTCTTCTGCTGAACATAAACAAAGATTTTTAGAAGAATATTTCAGCTCTGTAGGTCCATACTGAATGGTGGCCAGAACTTTGAAGCTCCAAAAAGCACATTAAAGGGAGCATACATGTAAAGCATTGGAGTGATTAAATCATTGTCATTTCACTGTACAGCTTGCCATTGCGCTCTCTAGGAATGATCATGATTTAAAGCTTGACGCATGCGCAGAGTGCTAGATGGTGCTACAGGAAGTGTTATCGAACTTTAAATCATGATCGCCAAGGTCAGCGACTGCTGTCGAGATTTATTGTAGGGAAATTAGTTATATTTTGGTTTGTTCTCACCCAAAACTGACTGGGTCACTTCAGAAGACATTGATTAAACCACTGGAGTATGTTATGTGCTTTTTGGTGCTCCATATTTGTGATCACCATTCACTTCCATTTAATGGACATACAGAGCTGAAATATTCTTCTTAAAATCTCCATTTGTTTTTAGCAGAAATCTGGGATAGCATGAGGGTGAGAAAATGATGAGAGAATTTTCATTTTTGGGTGAACTACCTCTTTAATGGTGCATTCAAGTCACTTCAGAATGATCATATTTATGAGATTAGTACAAATAAACAGCACCACAAAATCTTAAATCCAGTGAGATTTTCTGAGATGGGGCATGTCAATTTAAGAAACATTGCAAGAATCAAGTATATGTAATGTATTTTTTTTTGTGCTATTTATTAAGAATAAAGCTTGCCAGAAAATAAAACTAATTTATCTAGTTTACATGAGGTGACAGACTTTTGCAACAAAATATCATTGCCCATCAGTATATGTGGCCAAACAAGAATGATAACATAAGACACACCAAATGTATGGCATTGCGTTGGTGCTGAAAATGTTTCCAGCTTTTTCATAAAGTGAAAAGATGAAAATTTCGATTCTGTCCAACTAAAATCCCTTGAACTCTCATTACATTGCAATTACAACTTCTGAACTTGTAAGTACGAAATTTCCAGGAGGACTTGAATGCAGTTGAAACCACAACATAACTGAAATAGTGTTTATATTGGCTATGTGTTGAACTTCATAAGACATATTATTGAGAGAGAAAAAAAACAGTCCATAAAAACTGGAATATTGAAGGAGGGTCCTGAGCCATTTTTAGTGAACAGAACAAAAACTTGTGGGTGGGCTCTTTTTATTTGGGCTAATTAGCAACCACCCAGAACACCCAAGCAACTGCAGAGCAATGTGCTACAAATACAGAAAACAACTTGACAACAGCATTGTAACAACCTGGCAACCACCCATAACAGCCTAGCCACCTCATATTGAAGCAATGCCCTAAAACGTACAGAAGAGCGCCTTGAGAACTGCACAATCATCCATGTGGTTATCTAATCAGCCAATCATGTGGTAGCAGTGCAGTGCAAAAAATCATTCAGATATGGGTCAGGAGCTTCAGTTAATGTTCACTTCAACCATCAGAATGAGGAAAAATTTGATTTCAGTGATTTGGACCGTGGCATGATTGTTGGGGCTAGACGGGCTGGTTTGAGTATTTCTGTAACTGATGATCTCCTGGGATTTTCACACACAACAGTCTCTAGAATTTACTCCGAATGGTGCCAAAAACAAAAAACATCCAGTGAGCTGTAGTTCTGTGGATGTAAATGCCTTTTTGATGAGAGAGTTCAACAGAGAATGGCCAGACTGGTTTGAACTGGCAAAGTGTACGGTAACTCAGATAACTGCTCTGTACAATTGTGGTGAGAAGAGTATCATCTCAGAATGCTATTCTGAGATGCTGGTTGGTGCTGTTTTGGCGGCACGAGGGGGACCTACACAAAATTAGGCAGGTGGCTGATATGATGTTTAATGTTGTGGCTGATACGAATTAGCTAAAAAGTATTTCGAGCTTGTTCTGACAAGGTAATCATTACTTTGTAGTTCCTATCTCTGAGGGGTTGAGAATACCCAGATGAGAGTAAATCTCATTCCTGTGAATATGGCCGAAGTGAATCGTCTATCATCTGCCGTAATTAATTAGCATGTCTGTTTGCTCATGACTCAATGAGAGCTGCCTATACTCTCATACTAAAACCGTGCGAGGAAGATTGATGTTAAGTACACACACTACAGAGGGACCCCTGTGAGACCAGCGTTGACTGTTTGAAGATTGTGCATCCGACTGTGATGGTCTTTAATTAACAGAATCTTGAAAATGAGAAGTGTGTTTCCCTCATCTTCCCAGCTGTCATGAGAATATTGGCATAAAATTCATCCAATGTTGTGCTGGATATAAGGTGGTTTTGAAGTCTTTTCCACAAGAACTTAAAATATCTTGTCTTTCGAATGTTTGTTTTGATTTTTGCACAAACCCAACAAAAAGATCCAGATGGTCATGAGCCAAAGAAAGTTTTAAGAGAATAGCCAAAGCATTAAGCAAAAAATGTAAAACAAACCCACAACAACTGGTCTAACAGAGCACTGAATTGTTTATATTCACTCTGTTAAGGATAGTTCACCCAAAAATAAAAATGTTGTCATTATTTACTATCAAATGCAGATACATATCGTATGGCTTCAGAATACTTGATCTGTGCTTTTTTTATTACATTTTTAAGGCTTGACAGCCCCAAGTCACAATAAAACATTAAGAAAATCTATAAATAAACAGGGCAGTATGCAAATCTTTTGTGTTCAGTAAAAGAAAGCCATGTAAATAATGCCACTTGATCACACGGGAAGTCGGCATGTTGTTTCTGAGAGTTCCAGTACCCTACGATCTGCCACATTATGCTGACTCACTGACATTTATGCATCGGCTCCAGTGTTTTTATCTTCCCCTTGTGGCGTGAACAGAAGCACGTTGCTTCAGCAGCATGGCAGATTCGGGTTTGGAACCCCTGTTGAAAACAGTAAGTAATCGTGTTTGCATAATCGGAGACAAGTGCGATTCAGAGGTTGCGTTTTCCCACTAAAATTATGTTTTAACTCCACTGATGGTTAGGGTTAGGTTTTAGGTTGGGGGGTACAGTTTATAAAACATGCATTTCTGTTCACTGTATGTAGCCAGCACAGCTAAAAACATCTTGCTTGCTTTTGGCCCCCCCCCCCGTGGACATTACACCTGGAAAATAGAGCTCACACATACCAATATGCCCAACAAAAGTTATCGCTTTGAGCACTGGAGGCAGTGTTTCAAATTTTGGTAAGCACAAACTGATTTTTCCTAAAGAAAAGTCAATCCACTGTTTTTGATTTCACCATGAGACCAGTCTGAATAATCACAGAATTTAAATTTGAACTAGTCTAAGCCTTTAAAATGCATATACCAAATTAATGAAGCCCTGATTATTTATGTTCATGGCTTAAATAAAACAAACATGTATAACAGCCTGGAATTCTACCCAAAACATTATCATAAACACAGATCATTCTGCTCTTAATAGCCCTATTTATATTGGCCTTGTTAGCATGTGTGGTAGCAGTATCATTACAAGTGGCTAACTGATGATTATTGGTGATAATGAGGCAAAGATGCTTGTATTATTGAGCGCAATGTTCAGAATGTACGTGTGACATTAATTCCAGCTTTGTTTGAGTTGGAGTCTCTGCGGACCACACACAAAGCCTTGTATTTTTTTTTCATTTTTATATTCATCAGCTTCTAATTAGTTCAAATGAGAAGGATGTTAAACAATATTAATAGACTGAGAGCATTTCATACCTGGGTCATTCCTACTATGCAGTTCACAGTCATGCCCATAAAACTATATCAGACAAAATATTAAAGATGAAATTACATTTCTTTCTGCAGGGCTTGACATTAAGATTTGGGGGGTTAAAAATGTTAACAGATGAATTCCTGAGAAAACCTTGCTTATAAAATATGTATATATAATTTCCATATTATGTATATTAATAAAGATGCACTCAGTTATTTCTTTCCTCATTTAAAAATGATTCCTTGTAAAGAAATGAATAGTAATATTGAAACATGTGTATGAAATCATGACCACTCATGTGAGATGACGAGTTCAGTCGTATCAGTAACCTTATAAAAGCTCTTTTATTCTACACGGGGTGGGGGCACCCTCATGTGGGCAGCCATGTTAGAATTACATGACCAGCTGAATACTACTTGCTTAATCTCAGTGACTGCCCTGTTATTGGTCACTTTCATTCATGGATTAATCATGGTTTACTGTGCATCATGAATTTCTAAAATGAGATTGGTAACTGAAAACTATTGATTTTGAATTATGCTGGATCCACACCACTAGGTGTCTCTAATCCAATGTAAGTCACTTCGACATACTTCAGAAAATTACTGAGTGCACCTTTAACATATAGTATTAATATTACTATACTATTACTATTTGTGTATGTTATTACATAGGCTACTTTTTAAAACAGACTAGTTCACAAAATACCTTTACAAGTAAGCTCTAGAGATGGAGATGTACCGTAACAAGTGTTTAAATGTTTCTCTTCACCACGCAGCTAGGTAGTTCTGTTAGCATTACACAAAGCATGTTTGCTATTTCTGCCTTTCTTGTCAAAGGTGCTGTATTATGAAGGAGCACCACAATTTGAAAGGGGCCAAAACTACATTGCTCCAATGCCGTGTACTTGTGATTTAGACTTATAAATGGATGGATAGCCTTATCACTTCACATCAGTCGCTTACAGAGACACAGTACAATGTCATATGTATGTTGAATTAACAGGTACAGTATATAGAGCTGTAACAACATGCTTCCTCACTGTGCGCACTCTGGTACTAAACTCAACAAGCGTTTAATGAGCTGCTGAAAGCTGCACAAGAGAGAGGCAGAGCGAGGGGGATGCGGAAGAGCTGATTTATTCGCGCAGATTCTGGAATTGCAGTTTGATACAAAGACAGGATTATTGATTTGATTTGTTCATCTGTCTGGATTGGTTTAACAATTTTAAGCTACATGTTAAA
Source organism: Xyrauchen texanus (assembly GCF_025860055.1). NCBI lineage: Eukaryota > Metazoa > Chordata > Actinopteri > Cypriniformes > Catostomidae > Xyrauchen > Xyrauchen texanus. The sequence continues at coordinate 6,902,429 of NC_068314.1, forward strand.
GTAAACAAAAGTGCACAGTAATTTCCTGCATTACGAACGTGAACATGCAGGAATGATTACATTGCGAGCAAGTTTTAATTAGGCTAAATGTCCGGTTGGGCAAGTGAAATTTTCTTTTACTTGCCCCCTCAATAATCCACTTGTCCCGGAAAAGCATTAACGTTGAGCCCTGATTTTCGTTTGTAAAAATTAAGTGAACAATAGAATTCCCTTTTTTAATAATTTCACAAATTTGATTTGAGAGCCATTTTTGCCAAAAACTGGCAAGTTATCAAGTAATATTCCTGGGGTTTCATGTAAAGGCGCAATAATGTTTCAGACACCACTTCTCAAACTCATGATGGGATTTATAAAAATTAACTTGATGTGAAAATGTGTGCACCACTCTTTTGCTGGTGTCTGTGGATTGGCCAAGTTATGAATTGAAAAGACTGATCCACGGCTGTTGCCAGAACATATAGATTGGGGGAGGGGGCACACTTTTTAATATCTAATGCTCAGAGAGTGACCAAAACATTGTCAACACCACAATACAAGATAACCATGTCAATAATTATATTAAAACAAACCAAGATTTATTATAAAACATCTCATAACACCAAAGCATCATACAAACAAAATAGTCCAGCCAACAACAATTAAAGTAATAAATTACACCATAGCCCATTCGCATTTATGAAACATATAAGCCTATTGAGCCATTATAAGATAAGAATAAGACCTTATTCACGCTATCGCCATCTTTGAATCTCCCATTTTTAATGGGAATGGCAGCAAGGCTTTGAAAGATATATGTTCAGTCTCTTCAAAAGGCTGTAAAGCAGTTTAAAGTGTTTTTGGATCGTTCTGTGGACAAAACATTGAAAAAGTGTCTTAATTTTCAGAAACATCAGGTTAGGTAGCACAGAGATATGGTATTTTTTTAATTTCTGACTGTTATAGTGCCACCAAGAGGCAGAGGTACCCATTTTTTTTTCATGTGTCCTCAGATTGACCTTCTACATAAGTGTTTTAAACTTGGTGATGATATCTCATTCCATTCAAGAGTTTTAACCATTTAAGAAAAAGTGTCCACCCCCACTTTGTCCGTTTTAGCATATGGTTGCAACGGTACATCGAAAGTTCAACCTTTTTTTGATAATTATTGAGATTGGGACTGCAGAGAACCTTTCTGCACTGATTTGGTTCCGAGCAGACGAACGGCCTAGGACTAGTTCTAATAGCTGCTTAAAATTGATTGATCGATTGTGGCTATGTTTTTCAAGATATGTTACTGTCCTCATAGAACTTGATGGCAACTTGGACAAAGACACTGCATGCAAAATTTCAAGTTGATTAAACCAACAGTTTCCATAGTTAGAGTCATTTTTTGATTTTGTATTATTATAGCACCACCAAGAGGCAGAGAGATCTTCAATTGTTTGTGTGTCCTCAGAATGACCACATACACAAGTGAACCAAATTTGATGAGAAAATCTAATTCCGTTCAAGAGTTATAACCGTTTTAGTAAAGGTGACCACGCCCACAACATAAGTTTAGGTGTACCGTTTGACAATAAATCAAAAGTTTAAATTTCCTTTGATAACTTTCCATATTGGGAATCATTCTGGACTAGTTTGGTTCAGATCGGGTGAACGGCCTAGGACGAGTTGGCCGGAGCTTAAAAGATTCGCCATGACACAAGGAATCACTGGAAAATAGAATTTTCTAGCCCTTACGGTTCAAGAGTTATGGCCCTTTTTTTTCACTATAGCACCAACTATGGGCAATTCCATCCAGAGTACTATCGTCTCTGATAGTTAATGTTTACTTATGGTTTGGTCTGCATGATTCTTTTTAGAGTAAAAATAAATAAATAATAAAATCCAGACAAAGATAATCATGGAGGGTTGGGGGGGTTGTTGCAGCATGAAGAATTTACATGTTTTCATTGATCATGGTATAAATAGTGGGGGGTTGTACTTGCTTGCTTGTTTGTTACCTCCCCCACATCAAACTGAATTGTGTTAACATATTTATAATGTACAGTCTATTTTATAAACAGCTACTGTCATAATCCACCAAATTTAGCTAACAGCTACATTTAGGATAGAAAAGTATGGTGTTAAGTAACTGTTATGCAGCCGATATAAGGCTGTATACATTTTATGCAACTAATTGAAAATGCATTAAAATATAAGCTGTAAAAACCTAATGTTTGGTAATGTGCTGTGCTATTTGTGGAAGATTTTCCCGTGGCATCTTTTGGACTGAGCGTACTTTTAATGACAACAAGGATTTCTTGGCTCATGATATTTTCGATTTCCAAAGGGCATCCGCATGGAATTGTGTTTTATTACATAAATCACGTTTCAGCTGGTTTGAAAGACAACATTCAAATAATTGTGGATGTAATGATACAGAAACTGGTTGTTTAAATATTCAAGTTATAATGAATAAAGTTGAAGTTTAAAATGTATATTTAGTTAACTGTGTTCGAAAAGGTACTGCATAACAGGAATGACCATCCTATAGTTAAAGCCCACAACAAAACTGGCTGTTGTAATAAACAGAAGGTGGTCATCATCTTGGATCTTGCTGTTCTGTACTTGAAGGACAGAGCTCTAGTAAACAGAAGGACACAGTAGGGTGAGAAGTATTTAGGAGCTGGGCAGATGTCTGGACAGAGGCTGGTTACTCTGATTCACTCTATTTCTACTTTGCTGAGCTCAGTATCAACTTTCTTTGCTGTGTCTGTCAGAGTTTAATGGGATTTAACACTTTGTGAAAGTGTTGTGAAATGTTAAAGGAGTAGCTCACCCAAAAAATGAAAATCATTTTAAATGATTTTAATCATTATTTAAGGTTTATTTTATTTTTGTTTGTAATTATTTTGCTGTTTGTTTAGTTTATTAAATATTATAAATGTTAAAGTTGAATTATCATTGCTATATTCTATGTGATCTTTTAATTTTGAATGCAAATTTGGTGTTAAAAAAGCAAATTGTATTTCAAAATTTCAATTGTAATTAAAAACAACATCAATTATTATTATTTAGTTTTCAACCAGTTTTGCAATGTATTTTCAACACTGTTTATGTAACAATGCCACAATAATACCATATACTGGAATAAAGGCTTCAGGAATTATGACAATATTACAATTTTATACTCGTCATCTGCATTCACTTTTATTGTATCGAAAAGAGCAGCATGAAGAAAGTAATATAAGGTTGGAAATTGACAGCACGTTCATACCTCAATGATAAAGTTATTTTTGATTGCTTTAATAGCACAAATAATAAATGTGTTACTGATAAACAGTACGTCTACTTGTTTGATAGTATTAGACATAAAAAACATAGTAACAGTTCTGTTGGGTTTTCCAGGTCAACAGGCTTCAGATTTTGTCTGACATTGTTTTACAAGTGAAGCTGACAAGGAAATATTTGGTACGTGTGAATTTTAGGTGTCAGACAAATAATTAATGTATGGAGAAAATACAAGCTTTTCTCACCTAAGCGAGAGAGGGTTGTATAGCCAGAACGCTTACGGATGACCTGTCCATCACAAACTCTGATTGTCCCAAAGCATCCCTCAGCTGCATAGAGAATGCAGGTTTAGCCCAGTTGTTTCATTTTATCCATTCATATGGGTATCTCAAAGTGAGCATAATCCACCATAGAAAATATTAAACCATCACCAACCATTTTTTTGTTAAAAAAAAAAAAAGAAAGAAGAAAAAATAAGAAAAAGAAAGAAGGGGGAGGGGGTCTGCTGACAGAGCCTTGGGGGACACCAGTTTGTGGACAATGTTAAATCTATGTCTTCTTTCTCCTGTTCTCTTTTATGGCTGGTGCAAGAATGCCACTGAGAACCTCATAACCTGCAGTTGAACCCGCAGTGTTATACAGACATGACAGCATCAACTAAAGCTTCCATCCTGGATCCGCTTCATCTCGGAGGTGTTTGAAACATAGCGGGAGAACAGTGCTCCTTTGACAACAGAGGTAAAAGAAGGCTACGAATATAAAAAGAAGAACCTTGACAAACCAATGAACTATTGATGCGACCTTTTTGTTTTCTGGATTTTATTTTTTGCTCCTAACACATTGGCATCTCAGTTTTGCATTTATTTATTTTTTATAGTCCTCCTTTGTGTCCTACATCTCTGGTGGGATTTCTTTAGTGAGAGTCACACTTTGATCATGGTTTTCCTTTATTCAAAGACAGAAACCAAGGAAGGAAAAGTCATGTTGGAGTTTTGACAGAAACATTATAATGAGATACTAGAATGGATTTCACGTATGGTAAGATGGGAAGAATAAAGATAACGTCAACTTTAAATGACAAATCTTAAATAAATGTAAAGCTAACCTCAAAGGAACACTAGCACACCACAGGTATAATACAGGAATCCGACCACACTGGTCATGCTTTATGTTTCTCGCTGTAGATTCAAAAGAAGTGGCTCAAACGAGTCATTCTGTCTGGTATCGGACTGCACTAGTCGCACCGCACGTTTTGTGTCGCAGATTAAAAAAGAAACAGCTCAAAAGAGTGATTCATTCGAGAACTGCAATACACTAGTCACGCTGTAGATTGCACGCTTAAGATTCAAAAGAACTGACTCAATAACAGTCATTCATTCTGGAATCGGACTTCACTGGTCATGCTGTGCTGTAGATTCTGTGGTGTAGATTCAAAAGAACCGGCTCAAAAGAGACATTGGGGAATCGGACTACACTCGTCAAGTCTCGGTTTCAAGCAGTAGAATTGACTCATAAGAGTAATTCGTTCTGTATCGGACTTCAGTGGTCACACTGTATGTTTCACACTGTAGATTCAAAAGGACAGGCTCAAAAGAGTCATTAGTTCAGGAATCGGACTACACTATTCGCGCTGTATGTTTCTCACTGTGGATTCAAAAGAACAATATCAAAAGAGTCATTTGTTCAGGAATCCAACTACACTGATCATGCTGTATTTTTCTCACTGTAGATTCAAAAGAACAGGCTCAAAAGAGTCATTAGTTCAGGAATCAGACTAAACTAGTCGTGCTGCATGTTTCTCACTGTAGTTTCAAAAGAACAAGATCAAAAGAGTCATTAGTTTAGGAATCCAACTACACTGGTAGTGCTGTATGTTTCTCACTGTAGGTTCAAAAGAACAGGCTGAAAAGAGTCATTTGTTCAGGAATCAGACTGCACTGGTCATGCTGTGTGTTTCACACTGTAGATTTAAAAGAACCGACTCATAAGAGTAATTCGTTCAGGAACCCAATTACACTGGTCACTCTGCATGTTTTGCATAGCAGATTCAAAATTACAATCTTAAAATAGTAATTTGTTCTGGAATGGGATTACACTGGTCACACTGGATATTTTGTGGAGAGGATTCAAAAGAACCTGCTCAAAAGAGTCTTTGAGGAATCCCACATCGGCCTACACTGGTTTTACTGTATGTTTTGCAATGTACTTTAGATCCACAGTTTCAGATTATGATTTTTTTTTTATTGAACCAGTTCTGAATAAGAATTGGTTCTCGGTTCCCAACACTAGAGTTGAATATGCATGTTAAGCTGCGATAGAGAAAAGTATTTTAACATTAAAAAATGACACTTTTCAGCTTTAATCATCTTCTCAGTGGTGTTGTTTTAGGAAATACTTTGAAGATAAAAGCTACATTTAGCTCAGCCAAATGCACATCGAACTTCATTTATAGCATCCATGGTGTAACAAGCAGTTTTAAGCTAATCTGAGTCACACTTTTAAGATATTACCCCAGGCATAAACTGTTACCAAGAAGTGCTTCACAAATGTATCTCATCCTCTTCAGTTTTTTAATCTCCTCCCTATCTGCATACACTTAATTTACTAGGCTTATATATTTATAAGACTTTATATTAGACTTAATAAAATCCAATTTCAAGTGGCCTTATCCTTGCCTGACCTCTAGCACCTCTGCTTTGTCGTTTGCGTGGTGAGTGCGCATTTAAAACCACTGTGTATCCCATTGATATTTCCCGACCGGATCATCAAAACCTGCACTCTGTTCACAGCGGTGTAGGGTGACACTTCCCCAGCAGGCTTGAAAGTCCATCTTGAGCCCCTTTGAACTGAGCCTGTGGGTACGAGCAGGCAGGTAACATTCATAATAGCTCCCTTGTGTGAGACCTGTGGTCCCGACGGCCTGGGAATCGATTAAAAGCCCTCACGGCCCCCTCTTCCTCCTCCTGGCTGGCGTTGGGGCTCAGCATGCAAGCTAATACTTAAGAATGTGCAGGTAAGTCAGAGGGGTCTATTGTTTTAGTTCTTTTAATACCATTTTTACAGCTCTTGGAATGGCTGCTGCCATGTGCTTTGGGAGTATAGACTGATCGCATTCATATAAACGGAATTACATATTTTCCAAATGTGACCTTTGTGCCATTTCTCTCAGAATTGTTCATTGTTGTTGCGTTTTGTTTGATCTATCTGAGAAAGCTTAAGTGTGGCAGCACCGTCCGTTCCCAGAGCTGTAGGCCAGTTTGTCATAGCTGTATTTGTCTCTTTGGCCCACCTGTGTTTGGCATGAAAGGGTACATTGGTCAGAAATGCCAAAGAACTGACAAGCACCATCTCACATCAGACATCAGTTAAATTGTTTTACTTTCCTATGGCACTACTGAAAACGTGTTGTGTGAGCGACCTCAGAGACATGGGTTCAGGTCCCGTGGAACCCAGGAAGGAATCACATTCACATAATCAATGATGAGGGTAAATCGAAGGTTGTATTTTTCCACTAAAATCACATTTTAATCCCACTGGTTGTTATGTTTAAGAGTTGGGGTTTGGATCAAGGGGTAGAGTTAATAAAATATGCCTTTCAATATATTGTATAACATTTTGGTTAGAGATAAAAGGATAGTATCTCATAATTTTCTCACCCGCATGCCACCCCAGATGTGAATGGCTTTTCTAAAGATTTTTAGAAAACTATACTTACATTTATGCATTTGGCAGACGCTTTTATCCAAAGCGACTTACAGTGCAATTATTACAGGGACAATCCCCCCGGAACAACCTGGAGTTAAGTGCCTTGCTCAAGGACACAATGGTGGTGGCCATGGGGTTCGAACCAGGGACCCTCTGAGTAACAGCCCTGTGCTTTAGCCACTACGCCACCACCACTCCAGCTCCAAAAATCACATAAAGGAATAATAAAAGTAATCCATATGACTTCAGTGTTTAAATCCATATCTTCAGATATATATAATAGGTGTGGGTGAGAAACAGTTCAATACTTAACCCTTTTTACTCAAAATCTCCACTTAACTTGAAAATAATCAGGCACCCCATGTGACTTTCAGACGTAAAAGTGAGTCAAAAAAATTACTTATATTTGGATCTGTTTCTCACCCAGACCTATTATATATATCTGATTGGATACATGGATTTGCCCACTGCAGTCTTATGGATTACTTCTATGTTTTCTTTATGTGATTTTGGAGCTACAAAGATCTGATCACCATTCACTTGCATTGTATGGACCTACAGAGCTGAGATATTCATTTAAAAACCTTTGTTTGTGTTCTGCTGAAGAAAGAAATTCACACTGGGCATGTGCACTTGTGCATTTAATAACACTTTCATCTTCGGCCACTAGGGGGCTATGATTTTAATTTGGCTAAGCACAGACCGATTTCAGCAGAAGATCTTTCGATCTGCTGTTGCCGAATTCACAGTCAGGGCATTTTGCGAATGGCAGTTTTGTGCTCTTGTAGGGCACTGCTGGAAGGAGACACCACTTGAAGGTTCGTTCCAAACAAAAGTATGAAAATGTTGTTTTTTTCACAAAGAGCAAGACTAGTAGTGTAGGGTACATTCATAAAGTACTTTCATGCTCCTTTTAGAGTGTCCACAACTAGAGATCTGTCTTTTGAAGGGAGTAAGGCATAGGGATGATCACTTTCAATTGGAATTCACCCTCAGTCTGGACTTTGTTGCTACAAGACCAACCAGCTACAGTTGGACCTGTCTTCCCAACATGATTTGTAATTAGAATTTGTAAGATAAGTATTAGTTTTTGTATAAAGTTTTGTTCTAGCACATATACATTATTATTTATTTTTTTACTTTTCAATAGACGATTTCATAATGACATCTCCAAAGTTAAAAGTAAAAGGCTTTACATGTTAAAATGTTAAACGTTAAAGGTGGGGTATGTGATTTGCAAAACGGCCGGCAGATTTTGAAAATACACAACTCTAAGGTCCTACCTTCTCTCCTCCAACGCTGGCCCTGACTCCACCCATTCGAAAAACATGGACGCGCAATCATGCACGAGCGAAAACTCAGATGTGCAGTGTTCTAGCAGTGTTCTAGACTCACTAGTCAAACAGTGCATTCACCTGTCAGACAATTTTTCAGAGCAAATTGTTGACACAGCAGGAGGAGGGGTTCGCATACCACTCTTGAAAGGTGTAGAGCTGATTTTCTCATAACTGTAAAAAAAAAAGAACATAGCCAGCCCTGGCGTCTGTACAGCGGTCTTCTATTCAAAACAGGATTCATAGAAATGTGGAACAACCCCACTAGCACTATAAAAGCTCTATTCTCCATACATAAATACAATCGCTTCCTGTTACTGGGTCACGAGCTTTGAGTATGCGCACGAACGGGACACGCGCGCCAGGGTGGTGGGGGGAGGGGGCATGGTACGACCGTTTGATTGACACATTTTCTGTCCAATGATTCTAGATGGTCTTGAAAATGATTGGCTGGAGTTTTTCGAGTCCTGCCCGTTCCACAGATGATTAAATTGCTTAATTTTCATTTCAGTGCTTCTAATTTACAGCCAGTAAGTGGGTTAGGAATAGGATTTCAAGTTATTTTGAAAAAATGGTCAAAAAAGAAAATCACATACCCCACCTTTAAAGATAAAAATCGAAATTGCTCCGAACAGCCTCAGACTCTTTCATTGTATTTATTACATGTTGACTGAGAGGAAACATTAGATCTAAATATCAAATGCAACTTGTTCTTTTTTTTAAACTTTTCTCCCCAGATTGGAATGCCTAATTCCCAATGCTCCCTAAGTCTTCATGGTGGCATAGTGACTAGCCTAAATCCAGGTGGCGGAGGACGAATCTCAGTTGCCTCCACATCTGAGACCGTCAATCTAATCACGTGGCTTGTTGAGCACGTTACCACAGACACATAGCGTGTGTGGAGGCTTAACGCCACCCACCGCGGCATCCATGCACAACTCACCACGTGCCTCACCGAGAGCTAGAACCACATTATAGCGACCACAAGGAGGTTACCCCATGTGACTCTACCCTCCTTAGCAACTGGGCCACTTTAGTTGCTTAGGAGGTCTGGCTGGAGTCACTCAGCCACCCTGGAATCAAACTTGCGACTCCAGGGGTGGTAGTCAGCATCTTTACTTGCTGAGATACCCAGGCCCCAAATGCAACATGTTCTTAATAAACATCACAATATCTCTCCATGTGAATAGCTGGGATGATTTTAATTTAGAGCTTTGAAATTCTAAAGCGCTACGTAATGATCTTATTTTCAAATACCTCAATTATGGATGTCTAAATTGTATCTCAGTTGTCTTACATTCAATACACATTACACAGTTTCCCTAACCATGTTGTACACTGACTGCTTCGACGTGCACAAAGACAACAAGTTTGGTACGGTTTCAGGGGAAGAAACCAAGACGAAGCAATATTGATTTCATTGCTGTTATTATTGTGCTACAGTTTGTTAGATAACAGCTCTCTGCAGTCGTAAAATCTGCTGTATTTTTTTCCTTTTTGTTCTCCGCCATGGGAGATTGGGAGACAAGATTACATCAATAACGACAACAACAGCGTCGTTTAGACTTTTCCAAACAAAGTCTAAACCTACATGCATCTCTCTTGCTGTCCCATGGTTCCATGGAGAACTTTGATGGCTCATTCCTTTTAATTTGGGGTCCTTGAGTGAAGAGAGGCAACGTAATTGCTACATAGTTTCAAAGGGCGACATGCGAGCCGAGCCTTTTCGAGAGATGCCCACAGAGCAGTTTCCTGCAATAGACAGGCGTGGATGCTCTAAATTCCCACTTTAATATCTGCTTTGTTTTTCTCCTGTAGAAAGCCCTTGGTAAGCCACCAAGGGCTACAATTATTCATTCTTCTAGGTATTTATAGATGCTCTCCTGATCAGGGAGTAAACCGGAAGGGCTGATTAAAACATAGCCCAAAGTTGGCTTGCTGTAGGGATTCGGGGAAAGCGATAGAGAGTCTATATCCGGCCAATTGGAGTGGACGCATATGAAATCCCATAAGTGATGTGCTGTGAGGGGGAGCCAGAGGGCCTGGCATGCGTTACGTGACTGGCATAGACCGACGCTTGAGTTGGCGCTCTTTGGCTCTTGACTTTAAACTGAAATCCGCCCTGATATTCATTTCAGAGACAGTTGTAGAAACCAGTTCTCTTCTGTAGAGCTCGGTGGATATTTGATTTAGTTGATTTACTCATCTTCCATAAAAATTTAATGTATTAGTATTATAATACTTTTTTATAATATATTGAATTATCTTCATTTTGGGTCCTTTCTGATCAACTATTGATAAATGGAATTTATTGCGATTCTCTAAAAAGAAATTTGACTTCTTGTCCAAGGGATTGATTTTTATTCAAGCAAACAAATGTAAACTTTTTTCTTTTTGTTACATGAAGGTTTTGTTAAAACTGACATGGAATCTTGTTTACCAGGATTTCATAATGTATTTTTGGTGCTTTTTAAATGTCTTTTATGCATATATTGTTTTACCCAGACTTTAAATATTAAACTATGAACATCCATATTAAAAATACAAATTATGACATAATGACTAAAAGAGAGAAATAAATGTAAACTATTTCATTATTTATTGTGTGACATGTATTATTATTATTATTATTATTATTATTATTATTATTAATGAAATAGCTATTTTTTTTTTATTTTTATTACACGACCTTTCAAGAAAAGAAAAAGCAAAAACTGATGTCACAGTGAGGCCAATGGGGGGGGGGTCACATTTTTGTAGGGAGGCAGAAATGTAAAACTTATTTTTTATCAATTTATTGTTAAAACTTTTTTTGTGTTATTATTTGAGCTGTAACTATTTGTTTCACAATCATTTCAGGGGTTTAGGCTATATGACATTATGTCATCGTGGCAACAAAGTTGTAAAAATGGCTATAACTTTACACAGAAAAGTTTATCAAGCTATTTGATCACACTAAAATCATATTAACATGCATATTGTTTACGTTTTGTAGCTATTTTAAAACAGTGAATATTTTAACTTTTATAGTCCCATTCACTTCCATTTTAAGTATCAAACTGAAAACCAGGGCCCATATTCACAAAATATCTTAAGGCTAAAAGTAGCTTCTAACGTGGAAATTTAGAAGCAACTCTTAAAAATTAGGGGCGTGTCACTCCTAATTTTAGGACCCTTCAAATTTGAATCTATGAGTAATTAATTAATTGCGGCAGGGCGGAGTGCGGGGTCGGGTCGTGATCCTACACCCCCGGCCCCGCCCTCCACCCTGCCACATTCATGAAGCATTTTAACACTAAAAGTAGCTCCTAAACCCTCTACATCTTAGAACTTCTAAATCCTTAAGAGTGACTCACAAACAATTCGAAGCATGCTTTCATCAATGCACATTAGTCTAAACAATATATTAGACTATTATTATGACAGTATGACATTACATAGTTGAGTTGATGTATTTTAATAATATAACATTATAATAGTAATATAATATTAACCTTTAACAAAGGTAGGGTGTTTTCATTATTGCAAGGTTAGTTAAAGATGCAGTTAAATCTCCCACGAACCGATACAACACAATTACACCAGAGATAAATTGTGTCAACTACGCTGGTCATAAGCAAAATGAAACTGTGTAGCGTGGATGAATTGGGAATTTGTTTCATCTGTCAGCAGAATCATCTATCAAACATATGTCCTCTCCAGACCGCATTATGTCCAACAATTAGTGTATGTTTTCTCATGGATGCACACTCGCTGCAGAAAAGTGGCATTCACGGCCATCGTAGGGCTACATATATATATATATATATATATATATATATATATATATATATATTGGCTGCCAAAGGTTTGGAATTATTCACCAAAGTGGCATTCAACTGATGAAAATGTATAATAAGGACATTAATAACATGAAAAATTACTATTACAATTTGAAAAAAAATACAGAACTTCTTAAACTACTTCAAAGAGTTCTCATCAAAAAATCCTTCACATGAAGCAATGACAGCTTTGTAGATCCTTGGAATTCTAGCTGTCAGTTTGTCCAGATACTCAGGTGACATTTCACTCCACGCTTCCTGTAGCACTTACAATAGATGTGGCTGTCTTGTCGGCATTTCTCACGCACCTTACAGTCTAGCTGATCCCACAAAAGCTCAATGGGTTTAAGATCCATAACACTCTTTTCCAATTATCTGTTGTCCAATGTTTTTGTTTCTTTGCCCACTCTAACCTTTCCTTTTTGTTTTTCGGTTTCAAAAGTGTCGCCCAGGGCGCCATACAAGCTAGAACCACCACTGGACTCTGATGTACTTATCCTCTTGTTTAGTTGCAAATCTGGGCCTTCCATATCTCTTTCTGTCCTTGTTTAGAGCTTTAGTGTACACTTTTGTATGAAATCTTCAGTTTTTTTGGCAATTTCAAACAGTCTATTGCATACTGTGGCAACTCAAACACAAAGTCAGTGTTCATTTAACAAACCAAACAGCTTTCAACTGTGTTTGATATAATGGCAAGTGATTTTCTAGTACTCAAGGATAAGATGATGGAGTGATGGCTGCTGGAAATGCGGCCTGTCTACAGTAGATATGATCAAAAATGATATTTTTCATATAGTGATGGTGCTGTTTTTTACATCAGTAATGTCCTGACTATGCATTGTGATCAGTTGAATATCGCTTTGGTGAATTAAAGCACCAATTTCCTTCAAAACAGGAAAAATCTGTACATTAGTCCAAACTTTTGGATGCCAGTGTATATATATCCAGCTATCGGTCTATGAGGAATTTGCTGACAAATAGGGCTTCCATGTCTATCACTTTGGCCGATTTAAAAGATCATGCTCATAAAATGTGACGTCATCCATTGCAACAGTGTCAACTCTGCCTTACTCTTTTCCTTTGTAAAACTTGCTCTTATCAGTTTTCTGAATAGCTTTAAGCAAAAACTCTTAGCCAGGTACTCTTTGGAGAACTCCTAGTGGTAAGATAAATGTCTTTGTGAATATGGGCCCAGGTTTTTGCTTTTATTTAAAGAAAAAGTGGGACGAGTCAAATTTTTTTTTTGGGTTTTCAACAGTATGCCACAAATGCTGTCGATTGAGCTCAACTTTATTGAACATGGAATATTCCTTTAAAAATTTAATTCCCACCAGTGTCATTTCCACCACACAATTATATTACAGTTTTTCTCAATCGCTTTGGCTCATTTTTTAAATCAGTCTTAACATTTTCTAAACCGCAAATGCAATTGTCACAACTGTTTTATGGGAAATCACAACTCTATTACATGTCTGCAAAATGTAGTATCTCACCCAAAATATTTCATTCACATTTCAAAATCTATTTGTGTCAGTAAATTGGCCAATGCCACCAAAATGAAAAGTTTTTTGTCATGTGAGCCATACTGGTTTTTTCACCATAGCAGTCAACCTTGGAAATGTTTGTTATATACAAATTTCATTTTTTTCTACATTTTTGTTGACACTGACTGCTTACTGTAATATACAATAATGTCAGTTTTGTCTAGCTGAATGCTATTGTGTATCACACTGAGCTTTTTAGTTATCGATTTCAACAGTAGGTAAAGGTTTACAGGGAAAAGTCATTACTGTACAATACTGTAGTACACAGAAAAATGATATGCACATTTGTATGCATACAGTAAATGTATTTTTGTAGCAATGTGTTACATGTAAACAGAAAATTCACATTTGAGTGTATATATTTACACATTTCTTACAAGTAAAGTCATATATAGTGAACTGAAAATTGCCACAAAATAACATCCACACTAAAGAAACACAAAAAAACTAAAACAATAATGAAAAAAACCTGCGGTAGTTCTGTAAAAAACAATATGTATGCCTCACATCTTTTGGTCTGGACAGAGTTTTAGCAGAAATGTCACAGTTATTTATGGAATATACATGTATATCTGACAGATTTTGATAACTGAATGGATCATTTTGCATGTGATGGCTCACACGATGAAAGAATGTTTAGAAGTTGTGAAGATTATGATAATTTCACTGAAAATCAACTCATCATTTTTGATCAACAAGCCATGTGCATTTAGTTATTGTGCAAATTGTAGACAATTGTACTTACTCTTTTGCACACATGCTAAAATACGTGCAATTTGCTTAAGTGAATAAGAAATTCAAATCTGGTGTGATCAAGAAAACGTTCAGAAATTTTAACATATTATTTTGAAGAAAAATATTCTCATTAGAGAACTGAGCCAAAGTGATTGAGAAAAACTGTAAACACAATACAGAATTTGAGATGTGCTGGAAATTACACTCCTATATCTCCTGTGATGCATCGAAAAAAAGTACACTGTTAGACATTGTTAGTAACCCCAGAAATAAAAATAGTGAGTGAGAAAAGTCTTTCTAGAAATCCACAGTGTTAAAAGTTGCCAAAGTTAGCCCTAGCACTTTTTGCCTGTCAAATTTGTCACAAGCTTCAAGCTGAAATCAGTCCAGAGAAAGGTTTTCATTTCACAGACAGTTGTAAAAACCACTTCTCTTCATTAGTGCCAGGTGGACAATCGGTTTGGTTGCAATATCACGGCAGACTAGGTTTCGATTGGTTTGACGAACAAGCCGCGAGAACTTCTCTAAAACAGAGAGATGTCATATTTGTCTTTAAGAATTATAACTGACTTTGCGAAAGTTTATTATCTGGTAGGGGCGCTCAAGAGAAGAGAGATGGGGGGGGGGAATGAAGGAAAAATATGGCAATGAAAATGATGTATGGGGCTTCAATCTGGGAGCCATGTGATACATCACTCTCAAGCTGTGCTCCTCAAAGCTTTTTTAATGAAGTACACAGAGGAATCACAGCCAGATCTAATAGATTTGGGGGGAGATACGTCTGGCTTGTCTTCACAAATATGAGAAAGTGCAAAGCTGTATTGTTGCTCAGTATTAGTTCTTAAAAGAACTATTAATACAAAAGCAGCAAGCGGCCATCAAGCACTGTTTTAACCCAGCAGATGCGGTGAGAATGCTAGAGTTGATTGATGCCATGTCATTAGTGGTTTGCTCAAGGTAAACTTCTCATTCCCTCTAGGAATATTACAGTGAATAGATCCCATCCTGTGAATTCTAAAGGATGCATCAATATAGAAGCAACAGCCTGGTTCCAAAGGTAAAAATAACATTTTCCATTTTTTTAACGATTACTTATAAACCTTCAAAGATAAACCTATACCGTGAGTTCCGAGGTTGTTTATCGATGGTACAGTATTTAAAATTTTTATTTAAAAATAAGTGCACCAAAAGAGATATTAAAGGCTATTACTTTTCCAAGCCCAGGACCAGAATTTCAACTACATAGCAGCATGCTAAGAACATTTTAATAACCATAACCACTCTGGAATTGTGGCAGTGACTTTTGCACAAACAAGCACTATTTTATATTGGTTGGGGCTGGTCAAAGGTGGAGATTGATAGTAACAGAAATACATAAATATTGATCTGTTTCTCACCCACACTATCATACTGCTTCAGAAGATATTAATTTAATCACTTGAGACATATGGGTTACTTTTATACTGCCTTTTGGACCTTCAAAGTTCTGGTCACTATTCACTCGCACTGTGTGGACCAACAAAGCTGAGATATTCTTCCAAAAATCTTAATTTGTGTTCTGCAGAATAAAGAAAGTCATACACATGGGGGAATTGATGATGAAAATTGGGACTGGAACATTTTGCGAGCTAGTCTTACATCACCACATGAACACTATAACTCAGTGTGTATGTGCAAGTGTGCTAAAAACCATAGGTTATTCTATCTTATTATTAGTAGTAGTATTATTATTATTGTTTAAAATGTTAAAGGGTTAGTTCACCCAAAAATGAAAATTACCTCATCATTTACTCACCCTTATGCTATTACAGATGTGTTTGACTTTCTTTCTTCTGCAAAACACAAACAAAGATATTTAAAAGAATATCTCAACACTGTTGGTCATCACAATGCAAGTGAATGGTGACCAGAGCTTTGAAGTGCTAAATTAAGATTTGAAGTATTGCTAACTCAAACAATCAAATACAGAACTGAGGTTGTGGGAAAATCCCTTGCACCAGAATAATTAAAGCATGTTTGTTTGTTCGAAAGGAACTTACAGTATGTGGGCATTTAATTACATGTTATTAAGAATTTATAGAGATGTTTTTACATTTTAGATGTATTATTGATGTTGTTTTACAGTAAATAGCTGTTTCATGTTAAGTCACCATTAGGGTGATTATAGTTCCATAAGTGGTCAACTTGGAGCCTGTTCAATCCGTGTAATTTGTCCTTGTGCATGTGAATATGCAAAGCTGAAGTACAACTTTATGTGCACTTCTATGAGGAATACATTTTAATGCCTGACCTCAGTTATTATTTTCTTTAGAGCCAAGTAAATTAAGTAGAAACAGTGACATAATTGTTAACTTGAAACAACTTGCTAAACTATTAGTTGCTAAATCTTATTTGTGAAAAAACACATTTTTAAGCAAGTACATTTGAATGTGCTGATATATTTCTGTATATCCAATAAATGTTTTTTGTTGTTGTTGTTGTTGTTGTTGTACTGACATAAAATAACCTTTTAGTTAAAAAGCATAATGCAAAAATGCTTCGTAATTCAACACATAATGTTTTTCAGTGTACATGGTGGTTTGGATGAAATGATGGTCCCTCTCATTTAATAAAAAAAATTATAAATCACTTTTGAGCCATTTCAGAGCAAATACATAATTATCCAGATATACACTACCGGTCAAAAGTTTTGAAACACTTGACTGAAATATTTCTCACAATCTTAAAAATCTTTTGATCTGAAGGCGTATGCTTAAATGTTTGAAATGAGTTTTGTAGACAAAAAATTTAATTGTGCCACCATATTAATTTATTTCATTCTAAAAAATAAAAAAATATTACTTTTTGTTTTTTTTCAAAATTGATGACTTGGAACAAATAATAAATAAAAGCAGCCAATATGTGCCCAACATAGATGGGAACTCCTTCAATACTGTTTAAAAAGCATCCCAGGGTGATTCCTCAAGAAGTTGGATGAGAAAATGTCAAGAGAACAAATTCTAGGCAAAGGGTGACTACTTTGAAGATGCTAAAATATAACACTTTATTTGGGATTTTGTTTAGTCACAACGTAATTCCCATAGTTCCGTTTATGTTATTCCATAGTTTTAATGACTTTACTATTATTCTAAAATGTGAAGAAAAAAAAATTATAATAAAGAATGAGTGTTTCAAAACGTTTGACCGGTAGTGTATATAAAATATCATCAATAGCAGTGGCGTAGACGGGGTGGGACCCAGGCCCAAAATATTAGATATTATTCCTTCAAATATGCATTTGTAAAATATATAAAAAAAATAAAAAAAAATCCATAAATTCTGATTTCTGAAAGTGTGAAAGAACTTTTTGAATTCACCACTTCCCGGTTATTAAGGAAAATATGGTCAACATTTATTTAATTTTTTTGGCGAAAACATGGCCCATCCATTTTTATTGAGACCCACCCAAAAGTAATTACCTGGCTACGCCCTTGATCAATAGGCTGAACAATATTGAGATATATTAATATCTATCTATATATCTATATATTGTAGCTTTATCGGTCAGCCCTACTAAATATGTAAACCACACAATTAACCTTAAAATTATGCCAGGCATATTGTCTGAACCATATGAGCAATTTTTTTAAATTTGATGCATCATAGATAATATACTCAAGCTGGAAAATATCTGTGAACGCTTTCAAGAAGTGCAAACATCCGAGGGCGTGCTAAGTGACTCCAATCAGATTTCCTAAGCAACCAACTGGCCCGGTTACTAGAGTGGGTAGAATCATGTTGGATTAACCTCCTCATGGTCGCTATAATGTGTGGTTCTCACTCTCTGTGGGGCTTGTGGTGAGCTCTGCATGGATGCCGCGGAGAATAGCGTGAGCCTCCACACACGTTTGGTCTCCGCGCTAACACGCTCAACAAGCCACGTGATAAGATGTGCAGATTGACGTCTCAGACACGGAGGCAACTGAAATCCTTCCTCCGCCACCCGGATTGAGGCGAGTCACTTCGCCACCATGAGGACCTAGAGCGCATTGGGAATCAGGCATGCCAAATTGGGGATAAAAAGGGGAAAAAAGTGCAAATATCACTCTGGCTCTGATATGACAACATCTCACTCATTTTATTTTATATGTAGCATCCCGCTCATCAACATCAGATTGAGTAACTGTCTGTGATATCTGTTTTAATTGCTGTAAATTAGCATCTGGCTGGAGCACACATGTGCGGGGGGCCGTTTGAAGACATGCCCAGTCCGGTGGCACACTAGGGCTGATGGACTGACAGCGAGGGGCTCTCTGAAATGCAAATGTGGGCGAGGGAAATGTGATGGCCATCCGACACAGATGCACATTTTGACATTTAAATGGCAGACGCTGTGACAGAGGTCGTTGGCTCGCTGACAGTGACATCACATGACCCCTAATCACCCTTCTGTATCCAATACTCTGCTCATCTCTTGCCTGTTAAATTGAAAATTGAAGTGTCTCACTGCATGCACATATTAGTGGATTAGTTATCACCTGAGTTGGAAACAACAACAAGGCAATTACAAAACCTGTAAAGGTGCTGCCTTTATTGAGACAAATGTGAAAAATGTAAGGGGTCCTGGTATAGCATATATATTTAGTATTATTACAAGTGCTGTGAATTGATTGATTTATTTTTTGTTAATTAATCACTTGATTTTCTTTGATTAATCGTGATTTGGTTAAACGTTCTTCAGGAGCTGCTCTTGAGTGTGGTTCACTTCCACAATCTGAGATCATTTGTGAGCACAAAAATTAGATATAAAAAGCATTTCATAATTTGCATGCACATATAACGTGAGCCATATGGTGGGGAAACATTTATGCTGCAATAATTACATATCTTTTTTAAAGCATTATACAGTTTGCATTAATCTCAGAAAGTATTGCGTTAATGTACATTGTTCGTCTGCACAGTGCTCAGCAATTCACAATATGTACTCT